>NW_023460198.1:34075-38352 GCF_013731165.1 Rhagoletis pomonella
TTCGCTGTGCAACTAGTAATTTCGCAAGATGCACCACAAAATCAAAGAGAAACAAGGTTGACGAATGCTTTCACCGACTGGAAATATTTTCAACTACAGCTAGAACAACTAATCGAATACAACCACATCGCTACTAGAGATCAGCTGGAAGACGCTGTACTTCATTTCACCCAACAACTCCAGTTGGCGGCGTGGAATAGCACACCCACACCAAAACCAGCTCCTCAGGGAAAGAGATACCCACCCTTTATAAGGAACTTAGTGACAAAAAAACGGAAATTACGAAAATGCGACGCATCAAATCAGTTCCTGATTGGTCTCGCGGCTAATAAAAGCACGGAATACTCCTTGTGGAAGACGGCTAAAAATTTCAATAGACCAATGCAACACATTGCTCCCGTTAAAATCAATGAAAGGCAGTGGGCCAAAACAAGTCAGCAAAAAGCGACACTGTTTGCTGAGCATCTGGAAAAGACCTTTAGCCCTAATGTTGGCTTCGATGAAATAGGAGCAACTGGATGCTGGTCTGAATGCGATATCCAGTTTAGTCCATTTTCACCGGAAGCAGTTGGCATACAGATTAACAAACCTAAATTAAAAAAGTCTCCTGGATTTGACTTAATAACGGCGGAAGTTCTTCGCAAATTACCAACAAAATGCATAGTTCATTTGACCAGTTTCCTAAATAAATGCTTTAGCTTGAAGCATGTACATAGTTGCGCAAGTTACTAGGGTACCCAAGCCTGGCAAACCACCCAACGAAGTGTCCTCATATAGGCCTATATCCCTACTACCAACAATGTCGAAGCTATTCGAAGAGCTGCTTTTACCTCGGCTAATGCCAATTATTGAGAACAAGCACCAATTCGGTTTCGGGAAAAATCACTCAACGGGAAGAAAGTGTGTTCCGCAGTTTTCCTTGACGTATCACAAGCATTCGATAAGGTTTGGCACGTAGGGCTACTTTAAAAGCTTAAGTCCATGCAACTAATACATTACTGCAAGATAATAATAATAATAGATTGGCGCTTACACATATGTTAGTGTTTGGCCGAGCTTCTCCTCCGGTTTGTGGCGTGCGCCTTGATGTTTGTCACACAAAGCGGAGGGTCCTACAGTTTTACGCCGACTCCGAGCGGCGATTGTATATTTATGAGAAGCTGTTTTTCATGGCAGAAATACACTCGGAGGTTTGCCATTGCCTGCCGAGGGACGACCGCTGTTAAGAAAAAACCTTTTTTCTCTATTTTTGCGATGTTGCTTTGACCAGGGCTTGAACCCAGGCATTGTGGAGTGGAAGCGCGCACTGCTTACCACTACACCACAGCGGCCGGCATTACTGCAAGATGCTTTCGTCATATCTCAATGACAGGTACTCTTTCGTAAAATACGAAAATACCTATTCATCGTTAAAGAAGATAAGCGCTGGCGTACCACAGGGGAGCATCTTGGGGCCTCTTTATATCTCCTGTACACATGCGACCTACCATCGGCAAATCAGTTGCGGATGATCCTGCGCTACTTGCAGTCCATAACACTATCGAGAATGCTACGACTAAGCTACAAGAAGCTGTTAACCATGTTACACCGTGGGCTAAGAAATAGAGGATTAACCTAAATAAAAGCAAATCAGCGCACATAGTGTACTGTTTAAAAAAAACATCATATAAACCAATTTTTATTGACTCGTCAATAATCCCATACTTCGACGAAGCCAAATATCTGGGTGTTAAATACACTCGACGCCAAATTGCGCTGGAAAGCTCACGTCAAAGAAAAAACGAGATGAGCTTGATCTGAAATTAAAAAAACTATATTACCTCATTGGTAGGCGCTCAAGATTGACAATTCACAACAAAATTCTCGTATACAAACAAATTCTAAGGCCAGTCTGGATTTACGGCATACAATTCTGGGGATGTGCTAGTGAAAACTGCACTACTTCCATCCAACGTTTGCAAAACAAAGTGCTTCGAGGCATAGTAAATGCGCCATTCTACGTAACTGCCGTCCCTAAATTGGAGCGCTAAGCGTTGCGTTATCCATTGTCGACGAGTGTCAGCGCGCGCTATCCCCAAATCAACGCGTCGTAATTTTTGACGTTTTCTCAGATCCTCTCGTTTTTATTCTCGTTTCCTCTTTCACTTTTTTGTCCTTTCTCTTTCTTTCCGTCTTCCGCATCCAACTTCAACACGTAACGCCCTGTCAAAAATGAAAATTCCATTTGCTCGGCGTTAGCGCCGCGTTATTGTGGGATGCTTCATACAAATTGTATGGGCATGAGGATTTTGACAGTTGTTTGGCGCTTGACGCGCCAATTTAGGGATGGCAGTAAGAAACAGTGATCTACATCGTGATCTTGGCATGCCAACTGTCACTGAAATGACGAAACAATTCGCCCCAGCTCACAAACAGCGATTACAAAGTCACGTCAACGTAGCAGCATCCAGCTTACTTCAGCTGAGTCCTACGCAAAGACGGCTAAAGCGAATAACAGTAGCAGACCTTATGCAAAGCGAGTAGCAGAAATTTATTTGTACTTGTATGTCCTTTGAGCATGTGTTTAAAGTATAAAATGCTTTTTCTTTTAAACTAAAATTATTAAACTAAAATTGCTTGTTAGTATAATTATTTATATACTAGTTGCAATAATAAGACGTTTCTTTAAATTGTCTAAGATTCGTTAACAATAATAAAAAAAAAAAAATTACCAGCGCAGTTTATATAATGCATACTTGGTAAAAACTTTTTGGACTCTTTCGATCTTGTTAACATAGAACTGACAGAACGGGTTCCATACCAACGAGCAATAATCTAGGCGACTTCGAATTAAAGAGACGTAGAGTGCCTTCAATGTCAAAGGATCAGAAAAATCTTCAGTATTGCTACGTATAAATCCGATCATGGAAAACGCCTTCGAGACAATATAGTCAATATGTTTAGAAAACGTTAGTCCTGAGTCGAAAATGACGCCCAAGTCCCTAATTTCTTCCTTGCAAGTAAGCATACAATTATTCAAATAATAATCATAGGTTATAGGATTAAGCTTTTTCTTATATGAAACGACGCAACATTTTTCAATATTCAAATAAAGGTGGCTTACAGTACACCATTCCTGAAACCTACTAAGATCCTGTTGAAGATTAATGCAGTCTGTTATATATTGAATTTTCATAAATAACTTGACATCATCAGCAAACATTAAGCATTGTGCGGAATGGAAAATGTTCGGTAAATCATTTATAAAAATTAAAAATAGAAGAGGTCCACATTGGGTACCTTGAGGTATTCCTGACCAGGAATTAATCACTACTTCAGATTTGTACGATGCCATTTTTACAAATAATTTCCTTTCATTTAAGTAGCTAAAAAAGAATTTTAAGAGTTTCCTTTTTGGTTGTTGTTGTTTCCGACAGGGTGGGTGTATGATGTATTATGGAACGAATTTCCGTCATCCCTTGTCAAATTTGGTTTGGAGACAAACCGGTTTCGGCGTTGTGCCATCTTCAGTGTCATTTTTCGTTCTGCATAATTTTTGTTGGTTGCTCGTAGATGAATTGTTTTGGCTCGTTTTTGACGGCAGGTAGAAGTCCGTGATTTTTACCCCCTTTGTTTTTGCAGTCGGTGTATTCCCTTCCATATCTGTCCTTAATATTTTCTTGTTGTCATTCTTCTTCTTGTACAGTAGTTTTAGAGGTTCAAACAGTACGTCCGATGCAGTATTTATTTGCTCATTTATTATTTGTCCTTTGAAGGTCTTCTGTTTATATATTTCCATATTTTCTAATATATTCAATCTTTGTCCTTTATGTTGTACACGGAGAAGTTCTGTTGTTTGTCCAATCTTCATTGGTGTGCATTTATTTTTGATCATGTGATTCGCGAAGTTCGATTCTATTGCAGCCTCTGGTTTTCGTTTTTTCTTATTATAATCCCTTATGTGTTCTCGATACCTTGTTCTTATATTTCGCCCTGTTTGTCCTATGTAACTGTGTCGGCACTCACAGGTTAACTTGTAAACACCCTGTTTATCTAGCGGGTCTTCCTCGCTTATTTTCTCTTTCAATATATTTCCCACTGTGTTCCTTGTTTTAAATGATGTCTGAATGTCGTACTTATGAAAGAATTTGGCAAGTTTGTAAGATGTCTTTCCTGTGTAAGTTAGAGCTGCCCAAGTTTTTTTATTGTTTTCCTCTTTGCTAGTCTTTTTCGATTTTGTGTCCTTTCTTAACTTCTCCACCAGGCCTCTCCTATATCCGTTATTTTCCGCAATGGCA
>NW_023460198.1:38452-40395 GCF_013731165.1 Rhagoletis pomonella
ACGCTATTTCGTTTGCTAATAACGAATACATGTTTTCTAAGTTTTTTATTTTATTTAGCAATTCTTTATTTTCGATTTGTAGTTTTAGCATTTCTTCTGCAGGCCCACCACCCGGTGGTGGGGTATTAATAGTAGGCATATTGCTTTGAAGCTTTTACTCATATGGCAACACAGATTCATACAGGGTCGATAATGCAGTTCAACGTTGACATTTGTCATATGCCAATCGCTGTTTGTTTACATACAGTTTTGCAGTATTCGGCACTTTCGTTTTTATTCCTAACTAGCAGACCCGGCGAACTTCGTCCCGCCCAAAATTTGTATATATTTTATTGAAACTTTTTGGTCCAACATTTTCACCAACAATTCACGTTTACGATTTTCATTGGCACATTTGTCTGCTAAGATTAAGGTTTGGTGGTCATTTGCCGCTTTAAATAACCTAAGGAAAGTGTTATATCCGTTCTTGGAATTCTCCAGTTGTGCGGCATTTCATAGCACGGTTATTCGCAAAGCGAAATAAATTTTTTCCTCTTCACTCCCTGGCGGCAACAATGACCCGGTTCTATAGTGAATGTCCTAGAAGCTTTACAGTATAGTAGGCGGCAATTTCAAAATGGGTGCGAATCATTGTTCTGTACCTTAAAAGTTTGAACGCATAATAATATTGGAAAATCACATCCATTGGGCCAATTGCAACGCGGGACCGTCGATATACTCAATGGTGCAAAAGGTCGATTTAATCTGACCTTCACGGCCCCTTTTCTCACTTGGCTATTTTAAGTAATAGCTCGACTTCAGCACCACTTGGCAGCACGTTTTTGCAATAGTATTGCATACATATTTAAAACATTAGCCAAATCGGATCATAAATAAGATTTTTAGTAATAACTCAACTACAGCGCCAACTGTCGGATTAAATTGTGAAACTAAACCATCTAGAGACCCACTCAAATACACAAAAAGTTTCGTTAAAATCCATACAACCATTTAGGAGGATTTCACTCACAAACACACCTACAGAAGAATAAAAAAATTCATTCAAAGATAGCTAAAGGTCGGTAGGTTTGTAGGCCTCACACCCCTTTACAAATAGCCCAAATTTTCTCCATGAGTATGGGCTAGATTTCAACTATATACATATCTCCATACGAAGCTCCAGTACTGTTCCATGAATACTTTCAGAGATATGCAGTATAAAAATTCGATTTATATGGGAGGAGCCACGCCCCCCTTTCCAAGAGCTGCCCTCTTTCTTCATGAGTATGCGATTGATTTCGTATATCTCCACACCAAGTTCCAGAACTCTACCATGAACACTTCCAAAGATAGGCAGTATGAAAAATTCGGTTTGTATGGAAGATGCCACGCCCCCTTTTCCAATAGTTCCAATTTTTCTCCAAGAGTATGCGATTTATTTCGTACATCTCCATACAAAACTCTAGAACTCTACCAAAAAATTTCAAGAGATAAGCAGTATAAATAATTCGGTTTGTATGGGAGATGTCACACCCCTTTTTTACTATAGCTAAAATTTTTCTCCAAGGGTATGCGATTGATTTCGTATATCTCCATACCAATTTCCGAAACTCTACCATGCACACTTTCAGAGATATGTAGCATGAGAAATTCGGTTTGTATGTGAAGTGCCACGCCCCCTTTACATAAAGATTTTTTTTTCAGCCTAAACCCATCCTTGGGACACGTGCGGCAGGTGGCAGTTTCAAAAAAAGCGGTTCAGCCGCTCTCGAGCCTTGCGAAAACTAACAAACGGCTTTCTAAATATATATTACTTGAGATATATTATATATTATAATTATATTTTGACAGTATACGTTGTTTCTGATTGGCGTAAAAAAATCTTGCCTAGTGACGAATTCGCCCCTTGATATGGTCGTTACTTAACCCTAGAACACACACCCAGAAAATACCACGTAAACACA
>NW_023460198.1:40495-40889 GCF_013731165.1 Rhagoletis pomonella
ATATTTTAATATATAACAAGTATTTTGTCTTTTGTTTCATTCGAATATTCCTACTGGTTCCAGCGATATGGGCAAATAAAGTCAGGACATGCAACAGTGGATTTTTGTTTTTGTTGTTGTCCTGATAAATGCAAAACAAAATAATATAATTTATAATAATATACTTGTAGAGTAACAACGAATACACATTTTGGTTTTTATTTCTTTGAAATATTCTACCTGGTTCAAAAGATATGTTCAAAAAGGTCGCGCAAGGTATGGGTACGTAGGTAGCAAATACACTGGTATAACTGGTTTTTGTATTTTATATGCAGCTGCAAGCGTTGTTTTCACACGAGGTGTTGTTATAAATGCTGCCTGTTGATATTTTCATTATTGTTTTAGTGCTCAAAAG
>NW_023460199.1:0-40879 GCF_013731165.1 Rhagoletis pomonella
CAGGTGTGACACTGAATAGTAGGAGCTCCGTATTTCCAGGATTTATAACAAGTACGCAGTTAGCATACCAATTTTAGGTACCCCTGTATAAGATCACACAAAATGTATAAGTATTTTTTTCTCTGACGATGAGTGGCACATTAGCTGCGTAGGCAATAACCTGGTATCCTCTTCTTTCCAACTTATCCAGGACGTCGTTTATCACGACTATCCAATGGAAAGGACGCCTCCCTGCAGGATGTCTCTCCACACTTTACGCTAGACTGAGATATTTCCCCATTCCGCTATGACATTTCTGTCGTGCGGCATACAGGAGATGAGCCTAACTAAGTTTTAGGTACTTGGTAAAGAATACCGGTTGACAATTTCGACACCTAAGAACATAATTTTACAGCGCAGATCTTTTGGAATAAATGAGAGTGGCGGTTACGCGACAAATATCGTGGCTTCCATATATAGTAAAAATTGAATCAACAAATCAACAAATTCAAAGAGTTTCCCATGAAAATTTGAATTAAATAAATTTTAACAAACCAATCACAAAAATTTGATCATGCCTTTCAAAGTTGAGTGACAACAACGTTGGCTTGCAACAAAAATAACAAAGAGAAAGTAAAACAGCACAAAAATTGTACAACACTTAAATAGTACAATAAAAGTGATGTGCTATATCTCGGTATGAGAACGCATGCAACACTCAAAAATATTTTAAATGCTTTAGATTGATTATGTTGTACTTGTAAGAACGTGCAACATGACCAGCACTGCTACTACACGCGGTCGGTGGTAATACGTCAATTGGAAAAGTAAAATCGGAGACAACAACAAAAAAGAATGACAACATTGCACCACAAGTAGCGGCGCCACGCACCACAAGCATAGCGCATACACAAACACACACACACCATTTGATGGCGGCAGGCAGGCAACCCACAACACGGCGGGAGTGGTAGCACTCATACAGGAAAACTTCAGGCGGCGAGTGGCAAGCATGTAAAACGTGCCACATACACCATTGTTCAATGTTTCCGCACAAGTTGCTGTCAATTTAAAATTTCGACAACAAACATACAACAACAACATGCTGCAGAAGCAAATTCACCAAATTACTTACATACAAATCAAAAATGTTGCATGAACGGAAATCTGGTTGTTGCTTGTTGAAAATTTAATTTTCTTGTTGTTAAAGTTATCAGAAAATGTTTGCATTCAACATTTTCAAATGCCCATCAGTTGTTGCCGGTCACAATAACAACAGCAAATATTTTCAGGCAGCCATGTAACATGAGACGAATCTGCACCAAACGCCACTGTTGCCGCCTTCACTTTGTTCAATGCTTCTCCTGGGAAATATGCGCGCATTTTTTTTTTTAATTTTGTTGAAAATCGATTTTCAACAATCAAAAAAAAAGTGAATTGAAATTCGAAAGAAGCATTAAAAATTTACCAGTAAATGCGCTTAAAAGTTTGTGTGTTTTTTTTTCAGATTTCTTTTTAAAGCGATTAGCAGCGCATTAACGTGCAATGTAATTGTTTTGATTCCTCACATACACAGCTTGTTTTTTCAGTAAGTAATCTGCCTTTAGGCGTTCAAACTGCACCGTTGCTGGTGTGCGTTAGTTTGAGAGTCCTTGGATTTTTTTTTTTTGATAAATTTTGAGCCATTGATTTTCTTTGTCGCTGCAAGGGGTGGTGGAATGTATTACACTCATCTCGAATAAAAGAAAATCCTAGCACCCTTCATATGTGACGTTTAAGCATATGTATTGTGTATATTTTCTATCGGGTATACATATGTCCATTTTTAATTGCCGTGTTTTAAAATTCGCTTGGCCTGTCAAAATGTCAACATATCAATTTTTCTAAATTTTAAGTCAAATAGATTTGATTGTACGCAATCCTCTAGTGATGTAAAGATAATTAATTTTTTATGGGAAGTTCGGAGCGTTGTCAATATCTCGCAATAAAAGAAAGCTACAATTCAAGAGATAAAAATTTTTTTTTTTATGTTCAGCCTTTACTTTTGTTGGCAAAGTTGGCAATACCAAGGACTACGCCGAACAAAATTACCCGTCTAATTTTTTTCCATAAACTACTGCAGAAATATTCAAATAAAACTTTTTGTAATGTTATCTAACGTGAAAACTGCAACAAAATTGGTATGGCGAAAAAATGTAATTAAAATTTTTTTGTAGCAACCCGATTGGTCCATAAAAAGTGACTGTATGGCAAAAAAACAGCTCCTCGGTAACATCGGGGACTATAAAAAGTGAAGGAATGCTTGCAGCAGATATAATTTCTATTCTTACGCTTACAAGAAATATCCACTTTGTTGTAACTTAACCTCGCTTCATGGTACTGCGACCCATCAGACTTAGAGTGGCTTAATGTTATAACAATGCAATGGGGTATGGTGGTTCTTCTGGGTATGCATTTATAGTTGGACGGCTATACTGAATCCCGCGCCAGACTGGGCAACGTAAACAACCAATGTGTAAAATACGGTAACCAATACGAGTAGAGCCTTGGATAACGGCAGAAAGAAAGGGAGCTTCAGTGTGGCCAGTCTGCACGTCTGTTCGCCATGAGGTGCGGCTACAAGCGGGCGTCGGTCTTGGAGAAAGCGGCTCGCTATATAAACGTGTATGCGGTTAATGAAGAAGAACTTGAACCAATGTATACGGGCGAAGCTCACGTCTCTCGTCCACTCGACCAATCCGAGGTGAGAACAGGTAATGAGAGAATACTAATCCTTAGTGACAGTCAGCTGGCACTAGAGGTACTGCTACCCTTCAAGGTTAAATTATCTCTAGTCAATGAGTGCATTGAAACCTTGAGGGTTACTGAATACAATAACATCTAGCTACAGTTGGTACCAGGTCGGTCACAAGTGAATACAGGGGAATGCGGTAGCGGACGGCTGGGATAGCGGCGGCCAAAGCTCTCATAGTCCCAGAGCTATTTCTCTCAATAGTCCAAAACGCGATTTAGGAAGAGCTTAGGAAAGGACAAATAAGTAGGAAAGAAGAACACATACAAAGCCCAAGCACAAGGGGAAATCACAAAGCCAAAAGATAGAAAATTCTACACAATTAACCTCCTAAATGAAGACAAAGGCTTCGTGGTTGCTGAATAGAATGGGTAGTGAATGACTTGACCTCACGTGGTGTTTCTTATTGGCGATATTAGCAAGAAGAAAAATACCTCTTAAGCGGTTACAGGGCCAATGGAGAAGAAGAAAAGGAAAATCTTAAAGTAGTTTGAATAGAAAATATACAAATTTATCTAAGTCGCACTCAGAAAAGTGGGCGCCCTTCAAAATAATCGCTTTCAAGCAGGGAATTTATATATAAGACCTTCCCATAAGCAGCAGTATTAGAAGATCTTACAATAGCACTGCCATTTAAAGGCAGGCGAGAAGGTGTGTTTCACAAGAAATTGAAGTCAAGTAGGGGATTCAATCGAGTAAATGTTACGGTGATTGCCTGGACCAAAGTTAAAATTGAACTGTGTAAATTTTATTTCATGCAAATTTTTATTCTCACAAAGCTTGAAGCGTGGAAGTCTTGTCGCTTCTAAATACCAGAAATATCATAGAAGAGCTCCTTTTTCTACATAATTTTGCTGACTTGGATGTCAATACTGCGACTGTGTCACATGGAGAATTCACGTTCATAGTGCAAAGGAAATAATAAGTGGTTGCTAAAAATAATTAATATTTATCAATAGAATTTCAATTAATGAAATAGCTTATCGAATTTTCCGTCACACGATTTTTATTTTAAAGCAATAAGTCACCACTAACAAAACCAAACATATTACAAGCATTTTCATTGTAAACAAATTAACAAAACAACCAACACTAAATTTGTAGTCAAGCGCAGGGTGACCGAAGCGTCAGTTGGACAAAATGCAGTAAAGTATGTGATTAGGTGACGCAGTGTTGCATGACATTGCTTGATGAGATGACATAAACTTACCAAAAAGTTATTAATTTTTTCACTTTAACCAAGGATGAAGCCAAAAGAGAGGGGGGCAAAAGTGTGCAAAAGCAGCACAATACCAAACCAAAAACAAACAACAATTACTTACCATTTTCCAATGATAGCAACTGCTTATTATGATGAACTAGCTTAGTTACTTCGAGCGAGGGTATACATACATAAGTCTGTATGGGTAAGTGTTTACAAATGTAAGTGGGTTGACTTTGGAAGAAGGGAGCAATAAATCAGCACATCTATACCGACTTGGACCAGCATCAGGTGGTAGAAACTTCCTGTCGGACTTTTTGACAACGCACGGCAATGGCCACTCTTAATTCAAATGAGGGAGTGCGTTTGCTTAAGCACTGGTTGGTGTGGGTATATTTGAAAAGATAAATGCAAAGTATAGGTATATATATATTTGTGATTGTGTATGTTTTAAATGAAGCAAAAGTTTACTTACATATATGTACTACATATACATGTCCTCAGATGCCATTGAGCCAGCATATGTGGCATACTTCTGACCAGGCCTAAAGTGAATGTACGACTATCTATAGCAGTAAAACGCCTTGCAATTTATTGCCACCGATTCATAGTTGAACGAGTGTCATCTGTTAGCAATATAAATTACAACCTACACAAAATAGTGGTAATAGTGAAACGAACAACAACAACAGAGTGTAGTTCAACGCAACAGGATTGCTATAGCTGCTCATTATTGGTAGTGACAAGCTCGGCGGAGGTGGAGAGTCTACAAAGTCGTAAAAATATCAACAGCAGAACTGTTAAAGGTAGGTAAAGGAAAATAGATAGTAAAAACATTTCAGACAGATTATTATTGGCGACAGGACATACCTACATGTGCGTATGAATCTTCCAATGAAGGACTTCAATGGCCATATGTAGTCGCAGCGTTTTTGACTTATTCGTGCAGAACTAATCGTTGTCATTTGTTGTAGTTATTTATTAAAACGCATAGTGGTGTACTAACTCTCATTTTGGTTCTATTCCACCGCTATTTACAAGCAACGGCTACAAGCAAAGTCATAAAATTGCGCGTCGCTAATGTTGCACCAATTGGAAATATAATTTAGATGGCAGTGGGGGATAGGCATGCGTGACAAGCAGGCGCGCACAGTTTTATAGGCTGTAAACGACACAAATACAATCAAATATTTGCATATAAATACCTACATACATACACACATACGTAGACTCATATGTGTAGTGCGGATTTACATAAAATGAAATATTGCCGTGCTCGACCGCCACGAGCTCTTGTTTAACATAAGGGCCAAGGAAATTTTATTGCACAAACAGGCATGGCTGTGTAAAAAATGATTTTTTTTTTTTTTTTTCTTAGGCAGGATATGTGTTGAATGTAAAATGCATGCAAATTTACACAAATAAAGTTGTTAAATATTTATGGCCAGCACATTTGCAGGAACTTATTTGTCTAATATGTTCGAAGAAAATATGCGCCACTCTCTTATCTCTCTAATGTTTGCTCACGCACCCACTTTTAATTGTCAACTGAAATAAGTCATAAATTTATAATTAATTTACAGGAAGCTATCGCTGTAAGTGGAATTAATTTCGTTACTCATCCGTTGAAATCCTTATAAGAACCCGGTAAGAATGTCTGCTGTTAACAAAATGGCGTTGGTTCGAAAGAACTATAGGATGAATTTTCTTGCTCCTTCACTTTTTCTGATTGGAGCTATTTTAGTACTGCCTCCGTTGACTCACGACAGCGTAAGTAAGGAAGTAAGAGGAAATTATGTATCGGAAATTTTAAACAGCGAAGTTTTCATGAACAAATCTCGGCCTTAATCGAACTCTGCACACCGATTCTAGATGCGATTAAATTCTTCACCACTCATATTACCTCATACTGGATGAAGTGAAGTCTTTGGATTTAGAACATAGTATATTTGTTCAGGTAAAAATCGAAGTTGTGTGCAGGGTTAGCTGGAGGTGTCTTCTGTGATACACTCTCTATCAGCCTCTAATTAAGGCTCTCAAATCACTGCTGTGTTTTCCAAGCAGAGGTAGCCGTCATGAAAGGAGCAGTGGCTGAATACCTACCAGTCGAAGCAGTAAATTTATCTATGTACACCCCGTTACCCAGGTAGCAGTTAAGGCTCTGACGATACGCTGAAAAATTGTTAGGAAGTCCCTGACATTGCTCTAGATGACATAACAATACTTCAGAAAGCTGCAAGGCAGGTTACTTCCAGGCTCCAATAATATAAGGTAGATAAGTTCTGCTGGTCAGAGGAAAGAGGAGTTTTAAATGAGTTGGTTTGAGTAGGCGTATGAAAAGTATCTCGCCGAGCATCTTCACATACTATAGCGCATGGGCTGGGTATGTCGGTGTTCACTCTAGATAAGTTAAATCTTTGATTGGTGATGCTTGATCTCCGACAATGGCGAGAGCTATGGAATGTGTTGATTGATCCTAGAAGAATGCCATTTATAATCAGACCATAGTCAGTCGTGTGAATCGGATGACGTGTGTATAGCTGAATCTGGTTTTTTCAAGTGCATGAGACGGCTTCTGACATACATACGTAGTAGGAAGTTCGGCTTCAAAAAAAGGGATGCAATAGTGGAAACTGCTGTAGTATTCTAAAAGGAACTGTTTACTCATCATTTCAGGTATGTTAGTGATATTCAGGCGACATCCTAAGGCATATCTTCGTTCACTATGTCTACTTGTTCCAAGCGCTCATATAGGTACAGCGTAGTTTAGGGCTGGCCAAACAACCGGCTTGTTTGCTGGCAACAACGCAAATTGCCTTTCTCCTTTGCGAGGTTGCGTTCGTTGTCCACTCGCTCGTTTAGATAGTTAAAAGTGTCGTCGTCGATTTAGTGTTACAGACCTCCGTACAATTAAAAGGCTGGAAATGAGATAGCTCTCATAATTCTAAATAAAAATCTTTATAGTCCTTACCAGGTGGAGTTGAAGATTTTCAATGTTTTCGATAAACACTGTGTGACTGGTCACGTGAAAAGTGTTCAAAAGGTCCAGTACTGGCTTTCAGCGTGGGCCATTTCACTTATGGCAACGACGTTATGTGATAAGTGGTACTAACTATGCACTTTGCGGAAGCCAGGCTGATGTACTTCTAAACTCTGATATTTTTTTAATGACGAAGGAATCAAGGTCCCAACTGTCAGCCCTACTGGGAGTAACTATTAGAGATATGCTCCATGTTGGCAGGTCTCCCATGTTAGGTATGTCTCCGATTTTTCAGGTATTACTAGAGTGTTAAGCGCTCAAGTAATTAAGTTCTGCTGTCCCTTGTTGACGGTTGAGGACTTAGCCTTCCCGATGACTACTCAAACTTCATCACTGGTGAAAGCATACCAACTCATACAATTAAATCGTTAACAATACCCTACAGGGTATACACTAGATTTAATTGTCGTGACACGCACATTAGCGTATTTTAAAATATTACAAATATTTCTTGAAGTCATAAAATTTGATGTATTGCATTGTTTTCTTGTTAATTTAATCGAATCCCGTTTTCATATGTTATTAGAAGACAGACATGAACATGGACGGATTTCCCAAATGGATAATTTTAATGCTCGATTTTAATTGCGGTCGCACTAAAGGCAAAACAATAAAATTGTAATGAGTTTTTGCGTTGAAAGCATTTAATTTTGTAATAATAATTGCATATACATATATGCATGTACATGTACTTACTTGCAGTCATATGTAGATATCATACAATAAGTACTTAAAATTGATCTATGGAATGGGCGCAAAATAATTAAATAGCTGAAGCGTTAGAGTTATCGTAGTCTTTTTTTAAGGCTCTTCGTAGAAATTTTTCGTATTGGAGTTAAAAAAAAAATTGTTTAAGTAATTAAATGGTATTAAAAATTTTAAACTTTTTGTAAATATTAACACTCTGTCATTCCAAGCAGCGAATATGTATGTGCCTTACTAAAATCTCAAAGTTGCTGCAAGAACTTTTCCATGAAAACCACACACTAGACATAACCATAACATTTCAAAATTGGTTACTCGAAATGAATGAAAATTTAATTAAAACTTCTTCAAAGTACACATCATACATTTATATGTAAATTAGTTGCCCATACACGCAATATGCCAAAAACAAGAGTTGTATGCAATTGTGGCAAGGACTGTGGCGAGTTGTACTCATAGCTAGTTAAGAAATGCATTCATACTAGTAGCAGTATTTGTACAGTTATTTTATATGTACGAGTATTTAAATCAACAAAAGCTATTGAATGAACAATGGAAAGCAAAAATTTTGCAAAAACCCAAAATGAAAATTTCATTATTTTGATCGCAATCGCATGTGAAAGTGTCAAAAACTTTTATGGTGGCAACATAAACAAGGCGTTTAATGGAAGATGACAGCTCAATATGAGAAACAAACTAAATATGAATAGATTGAAAAGGAGAAGGAAGCATGAAATGACATTTTCAAATATTTATGTAATGAAATGCTACACTTAACGAAATAAAACCAAAATTTTCACAAATGTCCAGTTATAAATGCAAGTAATTAGAAAACATTACCACCTAAGGTGATTGACCTAAGTGAATTTACTATTACTATTGCTACTATTGAACAAGGTGCACCTCAGATTAGCACTGGGTGACAGACATCAAAAAGCTAAATTCATGTGGTCCTCAATCTCAGACGCTCCAAAAAGGTACCGATTCTCAATGAGTATACGGGAATTACGCAAGCTGCACTCTTGCTGACTGGTCTCTTCTTGTGGTTTAAACACTTGACTACGGTAGGCATATGTATATATGTATATAAGTACGTGAACCTACCTGACCGTATGGATTTTATCAGGCTGGGGCTATTCTGCGGCTTCCTTTGGTTCACCATCGGACAGAAAGACCTTGCATATTTGTATTCCGAGATTTTTGATCATAGCTTACCAAGACATTTTGAAAATTATATGTGCTTAAGCACAGGTGAAAGGACCTCGAGTATGCACAGCCTTGCGAAGTGGCTTCTAGGTCCGTGTTGCTAGCAAAATTTAAGCGTCCTTATAAAAATATATTTTTGGATATTCAGAAACGGGGCAGAAAAAACTCAAAGATTAATTTATCGCCACGAATATAAAGAAAGAAATATTGTTATCTTCACACGGTATCGCAGCAGTACAGAGCCTGTAGGCTGTACCTTTGTTAGCAGCAACCTATTCTTAAAAAAAACATACAAAAATCTGTAAGCCCAAGGCTGATGTTGATACCTAATGTATCTGCTCTAACTCTACCCTTCAACTGGAGCTTAATCGTAAATATATATCTTCTTCTTCCTATAACAAATTCTGCAAAATGCTCGGCCGGTGTGCTGCAGGCCAGGTAAAAGAATTGCTAGATGAACTATTTATTTCAACTCCTATTTGCTTCTTCGTTAAATTAAAATTGAAACCCAGGTTTTATAGTAAGTTTCGAAGCCGACAGCCATTAATTGGCGATGCTAGTCGATCCTCGGAAGTTTCCTTGCTAGCCCTAAACTCAAAGCTGATCTATGGAAAAATAATAATTTCTCTATAGCTTAGTTATCGGAATTATGGCCGCTTACGCAGACGCCTTACTTTTTGCAGTACCCCAAGATGAGGAGTTATCGCCACATTTTTCAGGCGATTCATTACTCGTGCAGCTCTTTTGCCTAAAGCGAGCGGTCGTATCCACAACAAGCAGCCATCCATTCCGGCGCCTATATTAGCAGTGGGGAAATACCTATGGAGCCAACATTGGTGCCATTGCTGAAACCCACACATACCGATCATCGCCAGTTATCGCTATCAACGGTCTCTATTACTCAACGTCGCCTTCAACATCTATGATGTTCTTGTCGCCAGCCTCTTTGTCAGCAAGCAGCCTATCTTCATTTCTTTTGGTACGCCAAGCTCCAAAGTTCGACTTTTGTACATCGACTCTGGAGTTACCTTAGCTTTTGAGAACTGCAAGCCCCATCCAATTGGTCATTAAAAATAGCAGCATAAAAACAGATCTATATCCAAGAAGTGGTTGCGTAGGGAAGTCTTAAGTTCAAAGAGGTTAGCTGTCTATTGTCGAACACTTATACCTAGTACTGTCTCCCAAAATTTTAGTTAAATCCATTTTGCTGCTAATTTTAAGTTTGAAAACGTTGTATACGAAGAGTTCCACCTAATCTCCGTCTACGGGTTGTCGCCTATGGCGAATTTCTTAGGGAAACCTTTGCTTAACCCTCTAGTAGGCCAATTTTTTTATGAGTTGAAAAATTCAGGAATGGGTGATTTTAGCACGAGAAGTCCAAAACTGATGTCCAATTCGATCTGTGACAGTAACTTTTTCCTACAGGGGAGAAAACCCAAGACCGTCTGGAGGCGGGCTCGCCGATATACTCACACATATTTTCAGCTTTCTCTTACACAATGTTGACCTACGAACCGGCAATGCCGTCTGCAGACGGTCAAAAATGCAAAACTGGGGTTTTATATGTCGGCCAGCCGGTCTGTAGACGGTCTGTGTTCGAAAGCAATTTTCTCCATTTCGAATGGTGACATAATTATAAAACTTATATTAAAATACGGTGCTTTTAACAACGAAGTCCACCGAATTTTTTTATATCAAAAAGTTTTTCAAATGAAAAAATGTCTTTAATTACGAAATTACTAAATAGCAAGAAATAATTAATTTTAACCGTGTTTTCAAAATCTTTAATTCAACTGCCGATTAAAATAAAACGGATTGACATAACGGATTAAAATTTACTTCGCCGTAAGGGTACGATTTTTGTCTAAAGATCGTGCCTTACGAATATAGAAAAAAATTATTATAGGTGCACTAAAAAGGTGTTTAGTTAATGACCGTCTGGAGGCGGTTCTGCCTACTTGAGGGTTAATCCGGGCAGAGCCAAAGTGAAGTTTAGTTCAATTCGTTCCCTATGTAAACCGCGGTTCTAGGTGACCATTCCTTTTCAGATCAATTTTAGTTTATTTCTTAACGAAATGCGCCCATCGGGAGAACCGAACTGTGCCTTAAAAGAAAGGTTGGATAATAGATTTTCTTAAGAACTTATTAGAGCTTGAAGCTTCCAGAAACTCTATGAGTTAGTTATTCGAGACATACTTATGCTCCACGATTTTTAAACAGGTCTTGCACAGCAGAACTTTCTGATCAAGTAGCTTAGGGCACACACGTTATTCAATAAAGCCAGACAGAGCATTTGTAACAGCCTATATCCGGGAATTATTTATTTGTTGTCGAGCTACTGTGAAAATATTGAAAACATTGAAGTAGTTCAATGAAAAAACTATTGTGAAAACAATAGCGAGGGAAGTAAAAAAAGTACCCCTATTAATAAAGTGTCGACAAGAAACCCAGGCAGGGAGGGGTGGCAAAAAGATATCAACACTCCAACCTATAGTATTGACATCTATACAGATGGCTCGAGACTCGACGGTAAGTTCTTTTAAGTTACCATACTACTGCAGCTTCAATTTCAGCTATCACAGATGCTGCTGAGATTCTTGGAACCGAAATGATGGGAATAAAACGTCTTGCTTTTTAGTGATAGCCAGCGTGCAATTTAAGCTCTGAGCTCTTTAACGTTTTACTCAAAGATTGTGCTGGACTGCCGCCTATCTCTAGAGGAGATTGGCAAGCAAACCAGACTTCACCTCACTTGGGTCCCTGGTCATTGGAACATAGAAGGAAACTGCATGAAAGATAAACTTGCAAGGCAAACCACGACCAATCAGATTCTTCCTGGTATGCCCTTTGCCACTTGCAAGCTGCTGCTTAGTGAATTTGTATACAAACAAGTTGAAGAAGGATGGAGTCAAAGTACGACTTGTAGAGTTGCCAAGAAGACGTGACCCAAGGGGGAACGGATGTGGTCACGAAGTATATAACTACTTCCTTGGGAGAGAGGATATATCCAATGTTGTGGGGCTCTAACCGGGCACTGTCTAAAATGGAGGCATGCAGAAAGGCTCGTGCAGAAGCAGTAAGGACTACGAAGAGGAGGAAGCGGTCCTACATCTCCTGTGTAAATGTGGTGCACTGCGCAGAAGCAGGACGAGGAATCTGGTTTCATCGTACCTGGCCGACCTTAGGGAGGTTTCAAATACCGACGCAAGATGCTTGATGGGATTCATCAGTGGCATGAAGTGGTTAAATATGGACGGTGATTGGTCGGTGCCCAACTGTGTTAACACAATGGGTCTTCTACGTATGGCCCAAGTATGCCGCTGAAGGCAGCAGCCACAGCTACCTATACGTTTTACTCCTTTTTTGTGAAGTGAAATTAAAAATTGTCACATAAATTTTCTACACAAATTTTCCAAAGCATTCTCAAGTGACAACACAAAGACTCCAAACTCAAGTGCTAAGTTCATTTTCTTAATTTTATATGCCGTAACTAAGCGAAAATTTATGAGCACGCTTGCCCAAAAGAAAAAATTAACGACTACTTTCCGCTTGTCTTGCCAATGCCTAAGGAGCGGAGAGTCACCAAGGCGCTCAAACAGTGAATGCTTTGTTTATTTTAAGGAAATTAACACGCGATTTCATATGCGGAGGCGGAAAGAATCGGTAAGCAGACAAAAATTCCACTTCTACGACACTCTTTAATGCTGCAGATATGTATGTATATGTAGCTATGCCACTATTCACCACAGTTAGTTCCGGCACGACGTCGCGCTTCCTACACGCTTATCTCACTAATTGAGTTCCTCCCAAAAGAAATGCCATCAACACACATATGTATGTATGTATGCATGTATGCGTGTGCATGCTTATAATTTTATGCGCATTGCTTACGTTTTTACGTGTTTGGTTTTTATATTTTGGAAAATTTTCTTTTAATTTTTATTACCTCATAAAATCGTAAGCTAAGTGAGTAAATTGTTGAACTAAGCGTCCGGGGGAAAAGAAGGGGAGATATAGAACGAGGCGTGCATAGTAAGCGCCAAGTCCTTAAAAATGAAATTAAAGTAAAACATAAAACATAAAAATAAAATTTTCTGATGTTATTATAACAAACGATTGGAAGTCGAGTACACATACACCCACCAGACATATGTACATATGTAGTATCCTGCCAATGTGTTAGAGCTCGTCAAGGAACGCCACTGGGTCTGTAACGCTCTCTAAATTAAACGAAGCGTAAATGTGACGCACCGAAGAAGGTGACAGACAGTTACTATTTTATTGGAGAAACATACATACACATTTACATACATATGCTATGACAGTATCTAGATATATTATTGCGTGACGCTTGACCCCCACCACACACACACACACACACACACACACACATACCTAAATGTGTTTATTGCCTTATTTATAGCCGAGTTTCCAATTTCTTATATAGTATTATTGCTGTTGTTGCGCTCTGTAATTAAACACCAGCCGCCAAGTTGACTAAATGTCTAACTAAATGTCGAGTAGCGCAGCACAAGATTTTAATAGCCGTTTTTACAAAGCGAGAACCCTTCGAGCGCACATACGCGCCTTACTGAAATGAGATAATACCTAACACCCCCATTTTCAAATTTAAATTCATGCATACATATATACTAGGGATGTTATTTTTTCGCTTTTTAGGATCCCGTGATTTCCGGGATGCCATTATCACAATTACTTTTCAACAAATTAAATCGAAAAAATTGCTTCTATATTGTTTGAGAAGCTCTCCTACCATAAAATAACTAATAAATAAATAGGTTTGAAACCTACTTTTTTATTTAAAGTGGCACTTTAATTTTTTCTCTCTACATCAGGATTCATTTTAAAGGACTTTGTTATTTCAAAGATATGATTAATTCTAAAAATTATTTAAAAAACTCCATGCAAAGTAGAATAAAAATATGGGTACCAATTGAAAGATAAAATTTTTTTAGAATTAAAAAAAATTAAAATTTTCTGGATTCACAATGACGAATAGGTAATGTTTTAAGCTGATAAATTTAGGACGAAATTCGAGGATGTTATCGGGTTTATATAAATCCTTGACATATAATTTAAAAAAAATATTGCGATATTTCAACAATAAAATTTTAAAAGGACATTTTCAATACTTACCAGTCCCTATGCACCAACAAATTGAATATGCTTAAATTCTAGAGAATTTCCTCTTTAATTTTATATCCATACTTCTTCTCTAAGTACATTTCAATGAATTTTTTAAATAATTTTTGAGTTACTGACGTCAGAGTTAAAAACTAAAAACGCAATTTTACTATGTTTGGCCCATGAATATATTGATTTTTGCTTGTAAAATTTACTATCACACGGTATTATGTGTATAATGAGCTACACATTAACAAAAAATATTAGTTATAAAATAAAACAAAAACGAAGTATAGCCAATACTGGCCAAGAAAAGGAGTTTCGATTATTGCCACCAGTGCTAATTAAAATTTCCGAAAATTCCGCAATTATTTGCCAAGAATCCTGGTATTTTAGGATCCTAAAAAATGCCACAGTCTCGGGATTAACATTCCTAATACATGCATATATACATATGCACATATATTTCCATTTCATAGCACCACGATTTGTTTGACGGCTGTTGGCTCATATGCAAATAAGTCAAAATCAAACGCATAAATTTTGCCAACTTGGCAGTCTGGCCAGGATTTTAAAATACATGTACATTAGGGTGAATCACTTTCCATACATAAAAAAATGGTATCTACTGTTTTTCCATCGGAATTTATAAATTTTTGAGACTTTCGTCAAAATATTTCGGAAAAATATTAAGAAGAGAGGGACCGAGCTGAAAATACCTGGAAAAATTGATTTTTTGTACTAATAAAATTTATTTAGAAAAATATATATTTTTTTAATTCCTTTCCGATGATATACAAGTTTAAGCTCAAATGGTCTGCATAAAAGTGTTAAAAAATTTTATCATCAGAAACAAATTAATACGACTTTTGGAGGTATTTTCAAATTAGTCCAGCTCACATAAATCTTAATGATTCATCGAAATATTTAGGGGAACTCTTAAATATAATGAGCTTTAAAATTCCGGTGGAAAACCGATTTTTTCTTGTGAGGCACCCTAATGTGCATACAAATGTATTTGTGCTGCAAATAGCCTTGCTAACAAGTGCTAATGTATAGGTAGTTTACTTGAGAGGAAACTCTTACGACAAGTCGTAGCCTCTTTCCCTCGGACATGTGTGTGTGTGTTTGTCCTTTTGCATACTACATGACTTACATAGATCCTTTACTGGTAGGAAAGTCGAAAAGGATGGTAAATGAAATAGCTGTTTGTAGTAAGCAGCCGGGCCTGAACTGAAAAAGCAAATGGTGAAAATCATAGTAAAAAGGAAGGAAGAAACTAAGGAAGGAAACGGCTTGTTAGACTAAGCAATTACAGTTGCTCGACTATACTCGATTCCTATTCATGGGTGTGCAATGAGATCGACCCATATGCGAGATGTTGTAACTAGTATCTACATAAGTCCACACTGACGTATTCGGTTTAAGGGTCCACTGAAGTCTGCAGCGTATTTTCATCATGCGATGCGGCCGCAAGCGGATGTTCATCTTGGAACAAGCGGCCGCTACACATTTAAATGCATACTCGAAAACATCGACAGCTTTTGGATTTGCGCGAGGTTTGGAACTCGTCGAGTAAAACAAACTTCGAATTAGAAGATTTATAAAGCTTCGGATGAGGTGCCTCTTCTTCTGATGCCGCCGATGGCAAACGCTTGAAAGACTATGATTTGAGGGTATGCACCTGTAATGTTCGGAACCTTAATGGAGAAATAGCCGTCTCTTCTCGACTAACTGTTATCCAAAATATGCGATTTGGATGCCAGGGAGACCATCGGAAATTTAAGCTTTCTCTACGAAGAAACCAATAGCGGACTAACGCTGATTAATTTTGGCCTTAAGCATTAATTTGCTCTATCGCGCGATTTTTTAGGACCAAATGAATGGTCTCCCGTCCAAAAAGAATGTCCCATATTTACATGTGTATGTACCTTTAGAGTTACTTAAGAGTTAGAGTTGGAGTTTAGAGTTAAAGTTAGTTAAGTTTAAATTGCGCATAACAACATACTCGTTTCAGACTTTCTTTACTGCAAACGAAGTAAAAACAATAGTACTTCCTACATCTTCTCAAAAAGGATCTTTTACATATATGCGTTGATTCGTACTTCATGCATCCTCCAGAAGCCAACAAGTGCGTGATACATACATACTTTGCACGTATGCACATGACATCCTTTGGTAATTTTGACAAATTGACAAATGACTATTGCTTGCACTTCCGCCACTTTCTTTCTAATATCCCCACACCAGCTACCCTAGTTCGCATCCTTACGTCGAAAAAGCGTAAGATAAAAAGTGACATTTGCATTTAACTAAATGGTTCGCACTTAGCCATTAGAGGAGCAACAAAGCGTCCTGGCAAGTGTCAACGCCAAAGGCAAATTCTTCGAGCAAGTGCTTGATGACTTAAATACCAAAAAATAACAGCTCATGTCCTTATATATATGAAAGTAAAACTAAAGGCATTTGCATGTGTGTGCATGCAATGCGCATGAGAAGTTTTTTAGCTACGCTTTATGCTTACTCGTACGCTGTCAAAAAATTAATTTCATACTTTAAAATTTCAATTTATTTTATGCGCTTGAACGCTTACCCCTTTCAATGGTCGCTGGCGCTCGCTAGTTGCCAGTCGCTTTTGTTTCTTCGTCATAATTTTTCATGTGTGAAAGTTTTTCACTTGTCTTATGCTCGAACTACTTATTCAACATGTGAGTTAAACGAAGAATGTTTGCATGTGGGATATGCTTAGGTACATACGTGCATACATGTACACGCCCGACTGTTGTCAACTGTGTGGGAGGTAGTGTTATGGGTATAACGAATCCCTATGCACTTGAGTGGAAGAAGTGGCGCATGCCAAGTGTTTGCTGCTGTAATTAATTACACAACGTTGGCAGATAAGATTGTGAAAGGTATGGAAATTAAAAAAATCCCTATGAAACACATTCACGTTTTCAGTTTCGATCTTCAAAAATACTCAGGTATTTAAATCTTTCCTCATATTAAACACTAATTTCTTCTTCCTTTTTTACTTCTTTGGCTCCCATGTTACGTCTTGAGTCAATGGTACTTTTCTCGACATCTATGCTTCAGCTCCTTTTTACTTTGTTTGTATATGCCTTTGCTTTCATGGTCCAGTCATGTTCATCAAGTCGAAGGATCTTTTCCACCAGTATGGCATGTAAAGTCTGACATTGCAGTTGCTTGTTTGTATGACTGTCAAAAGTATGTCAAAAGTTCGCACAGTTCATGTTTAATCTCCTCGCGTAGAATTATTCTCTCGAAAATCCCAAAGGTTCTCTCATCGACCAAATATATGCGCACTCCAGTGGACGAGCATGTCTGGATCTTTAAGTGCGTAATGCATCGGGTCCAAAGTGGAGCGTTCCCACGCACGGCTAGAAGATCGTTAACGTCGTGAAATTGGCAAGCGCTGAGGTTGCTAAATACAAAGTCTAAGGAACCTCTCTCTAAAAGGTAGGGGCTGCGTTCTTATCTTAGGAAAAAAGGCTCTTAAGGTATACCAGACTTATGCCAGGACTGATGGCCTTTTGATAACGAAACTCTTCGTAGATATTTATGTCTGACATTGCTGATGGGGCAAGAGAAAAGCATAGAGGAAGAATATGATTCAGATCAATCTTCAGTAGTCTAAAGCGTCATCTGCCAATATTTAACTCAACCCGAAACAAGTTATATTTTTCTCTGCAGCTTCTTCACGTTCATCGTAGCAGTTGTTTTTTCGGGCTCGCTAAAATCCGACTAATTCTTCGGCGGCGGCGGTAGTTAATGAGCGGCGAATGTGCAGGTGTGAGAGTCGAGTAGAGAATACATTGGCAGTCTATTGTGATTGCAGCTTTTCGACGTTGAGCTTTTCTTGCATTTGTGCGCGCACATTTTTTGCTGCACGGAAGCGGAAGTGTATCCTGGCTGCCACAAGAAGATGGTCCGACGTGATGTTTGACTCTAGGAGTGTACGTACGTCTAAAACACTGGAAGCGTGTCCTCCGTCTATCACAATATGATAGATTTGGTTTCTCGTTTCTCGATCTTGAGACAGCTATGTATCTTGATGGATCTTTTGATGCTGGAACCTAGTACTACATATTTTCATGTTTCTGCCTCCGGCGAAGTGGATCAGCCTCAGTCGGTAGGCTGCAGTTTCCGACGGTGGTTCTAATTATCTACCCATCCTAGCATTGAAATTTCCAAAACCAACACGGAGGCAGCACTCGCTTGTGCTATCCAAGCGCTCATAAAAGATATTCTTGGATGATTAGTCCTTCTTCTCCATCAGGGCGTGGGCGCAAATGAACGAGATGTTGAAAAACCTCGTCCACCGGTGCGAGCGGCAGTGCGCAACAACGGAGTCTCTCTTGCTTCACAAATCCAAAACTTTTGTCCTTACGAGGACATCAACCAGCCGGACAGAGGCACCTGGGTCCGTACATTCCAGATTTATGCTTTTCATTGTTTGCCGTGTTCGTCATCCAAGGCTTTGTTCTTACATTACAATGGAAACAATGGAAGGGTTTTTTACGTGGCGGATCCTAAACTCATCGCACATTCCATTGCTGGGAGGGGTTGGTTTTTCAAGCGATTATACATTTATATAGCGAACCGCTTACCTCAAGACAAACGTCCGCTTGCAACTACATCTACTGGTGAACAGACGCTGCAGACTTCAGTGAGCCCTTAAACCGAATAATTCGGAGTGGCCCCACCGAAGCTCCATCTCTATCTGTAGTGGCGCAAGGCTCCACTCCGACTGGTTACCGCATCTCGCACATGGATTGCTCACGTTGGTCAGAATGCGCGACCAAGGATGCACGTATCGGGATAGAATGTAGCCGTGAAGCTGTAACTGCATACCCAGAACAACGACTATACTCCATGTAAGACACATAAAAATCTTAAATTTCAACTACCACTACAACTACTTTCGCTTTAAACATTTTCCAACTATCGATTTTCACATTTTTATCCCTCAACCACATTTTTTGTGACAGCTTCTTGTTCATTAATTTAAATGTAAATCTCTAACCTTGACTTTCAACTGCAAGCGCATGTTTTTTACGCTCACAAATGTGCTCCCTTCTATTGTTGGTTAGCTAAAACTTTTCCATTGCTCACAGCACATTTTTACCCCAGTTTTTCTAGCAATTTCTCACTTTGAAGACCTTCACAATTTCATTATCAAGGACGCAATCAAAAGCGGGAGCAAAATGTTAGCATGTAAAAAAAAAACAAATCCTTTATATACGCGTATAGCAATTTAATCACTAACTAACCTTGAGCGCTAATCGACACTGCTAAAGCACACCCAGTGCTAAGAAGAAAGGTCTCTTCTCGCCGCTCTACTCTTCTCAGATCTCCACCCACATATCCATAAGCTGGCTTGCCAACAGCTCCATTATTCTGCTCGACAAGCATATCGCTTTGCTTTCGCAGAAGGGAGCGACATTTTGACACTAAGAGCTTGCAATTGCATTCCATTACATTTCCGCTTCCGCCAACTGTCACACTTGTAATCGCAGTTGGTGCTGTACTTAGTAAGTATGTATTAGCGACCTTGTAGTATGGCGAGCACTTGGCAACAAGCAATGGAATTTTCTGCAAGCTTGCAACAAGCAATGTGTTTGAAATCTGGTTGTAGGGAAGAAAAGAAAAATAGCTATGTTGCAACAATTGGACAGCGTGAGCTGCATGTTCTTTAGATATGCGTGGCGTTAGGAGTGTGAAGTCATTAAAAGGGAACTAATGTAACACTCTTTGCAGATTTTCAAGGTCGCTTTAGCGGGTGCAGCTGCGATAGTCTCATGTGTGCTTTTGAAGTGTGTAGATATTTGTTTTTCAAGGTTACCAATACTCGTGATATCATAGCCAGGAGCTTGCGCAAGTAAATTTCCAGCCACGTTGGAAATTTTCCGTTCAAGTTGAAGGCGAACGACGATGCCGGCAAGAAGTAGCCGGCAGTAAGTAGCGTCATAATAAGTACATGTTTAAATTTAAGTTGGAAAAATCGCATGCAAAAGGCTGTCAAATAATGAAACTAAATACCAAAGAAGTAAGATTGGCAAAGTTACCAAAGAAGTAGGATAAGTAAGATTGCCAAAATAGGCAAAGTTTACCCACAACTCGCCTGAAAGTAATAGGAACCAAATATATCCCTTCACGAGGGCTTAAATACCGTAAACATCAAGAGACTCAGCAGTAATCTTACAGGTGCCCCCCCCCCACATTTGCACCTTTCATTCTATCTATTTGTAACCCGGGAGATAATTTTGGAATCCCAAATTAGACTGTCCAGTAGCCAGTTTCTGTAACTCTTCTCTACCGATTATTTCTCTACTGGTAGAGAATATACGTCATTCTCTAATAGTCATTAGCAGTAGAGAACAAGGCGGCGAATTCATATCTCAATTCGCTTTGGTAGAGAATTGTTACAGAAACGAGCTACAGATCTCTTCATTACTACTACTACTACTACTTAGCAGCATTCGTCGACATAGCAGAGTCTTTTAAAAACATATACCCGAGCGCACACTATCTCAGACATGACAGACCCAGGTTTAATTCATACGCCAACTATTCGCCCGCAGTATGGTGAGTTCAGAACTAAGTAGGGGTCTTGTGACAGATTAGCATTCGACCACTCAAACTGAAGTGTATAGATACTAGCGGCGTGTAAAATGGTATTATCCTCAAAAAGAACCGGGACAAGCATCGCTAGGCAGCGATTAAGGCACTTACAAATACAAACCCCAAACAGTGTCTGAATTGGCGTTGAATCCCCCATCTATTAAATATTTACTACTAAGTGCGTAGTGTTTCTTTCGATCTGCCCCAGGATCTGGTTGTACATAATTCTTCTAAATTGCCAAGTGTTTTTTAGCACCCCGCCGGGACCTAAATAGGTTCCATGAAGGACTGACGCCTTATCAATTCACTGCTATTATCTCATTGAGTAAGAGTGAAAAGACAAAAGAAAAAAGTATCAAATATTGATTCCGCCGGAGCATTAAGAAGCTTCAAATTTTGTTAGTATTAAGCTTGTAATAACTGAGCACTGGTTAGCGCTCATTCAAGTCTCTTACATATGAATAAGCATTACAATCCGTGCATACCATTCTACCTACCGAGCTATCTCCCTCATTCCCTAGCATGCTTTCGAATTTCGATTTTTTTTTGGTATGCAATATTTCTAAGAGCGATGCTCTATTTTCGTTGAATTGAGAAAAGGGGAATAATTCGAAATTCGAACTTCGAAACCTAAGCCAAACCCAAAGCAAGACTCGCACAAGCACAGCTAGTGAAAAAGCCAAGTGGGGTAGGTTTTCGCCTGCCAAATATTGAGCAACTCGAGGAGAGCGCTTCAACGCTGAAAAGTAGGCACTCAAAAATTAAAAACGGGCTATGCTCTGCAAACTTCTCTGCACGCTCTCACTATAACGATTACTTGCAGCGCGCTCTCTAGCTAATACAATATGCTTTCACTATGAGAATGGAGCGTAGAGGTGCTAAAGCGCGTTTTCAGGTTTCCTGCCAAAGGAGTACTACTTCGTGGTTGAGGTGGTGGTTTAGTTGTAGTGCATTACAGTGATATTAGCATGCATTAGTGTGCTTACGTGTGTGTGTGTGTGCCTTCGTGTGGTTTGGTGGTTTATGGTGTTTGCACCACCTCTTTTCCACACAATTGCCGTAGAGGGTGACTTTTGTATGCTCTGCGCTCGGACTTAAATGACTGCCTCACTGACTGACTAACTGGCTGGCTGGTTAACTACTGTTGCGCGCTTGCTTGCCTTCCTGCTTGCTGTTAGCTTACACTACGCTTCTTTCGATGCATGCATTTGGTATTGTATTGTGCTGCGTTCTGTTGTGACTGCTGACTGCTGGCTGCTGCCTTGGCATGCCGTGAAAACGACGAATGACAACTTTTATAAAAGTCACTGCTGCAAGGATAATGCAGTCAGTCTATGCAAAGCTATTGCGACGTTAGCACACAACCTTGTGCCGCGGCAGGAACTAAAATTCGTCTAGTGGTACTCAAAGCGAAAGCAAAAAATTCACTTGAACTTGCGTAAATAAAGTCACGTGACTGTGAAAAATTTCTAAGTGTTTTGGCGCGAAAATATTGAAGGCGTTGAAAATTGGGAATTTTTGAAGAAAATAATTTTAAAAGAAAAAGACTGGATGGCAATTGCGCCTGGCGAATTTAAAAGAAAAAATAAGAATTTTTGGAAAACTTTTATACAAATTTTAAAAACATTGAACTCCAAAAATATTGAGATATTTTATAATGTAAATTTATGACATTGTGTGGAAAATGCATAAATAAATATTTTTGAGCGCCTTAGTAAAAGTCACAAAAAGAGGAGAAACTAGAGACTTATAAATAATAAAAAAAATTTATTACAAAAAGAAACTGAGTTAAAAAAATATGAAAAATTTGGGAACTTTAGTGAAATAAAATATATAAAAAAACTTGGAAAACAACAAAACAAACACAAGGTATAAATGTATGTATATCGGCTTAAAAAACTTTAAAATATTATAAAAAACAGATATATTCAAATCGACGAATATGATTTCTGAATAAAAAATACATTTGGGAAAAATATATGTATGAGGTTTTCACTCACACTTACAAGAAACTTTAGAAAACAAGTGGAAAAATTTTTAACTTAAATATTCTTTTTACAAAAAATTCTAATGCTGCAAAAAATTTAACTGCTGAGCGCGTGGATGTGCAAAATATAAATAAATACACTATATAAAATTCCGTCTTTTGGAGCCAAAATAAAAATCCATAAAGATAAACAAAATTAAAATATAATTAAATAAAGTGAAAACAGAAATCCCTTCAACTGCAACATGGCCATCGCTTACTTCATACCCGATCAAACCAAGCTGCTAGCGGCCAGCAGCGCTCATAGCAACCACAACAACGGGAGCAGCGGAGCCGTTGGCGGCGGCGGCGGCGGCGGTGGAGGCGGAAGCGTTGGTGGCAACACTAACACGAGCGCATCACCGACGGCTCAACAACATCCGCAAGCTGCGCACAATTCAAGCAGTGGGCACAACACCAGTCATCACCTTCATAACAGCAGCAACAGCAATAACAACTTTCGCGCCAACATCACCATACCGTTGAGTGCCTATAGCGCCACAGCCGCCAATTCGGACGCTGGTTGTTGGGAGCTGTTGACGCAAAT
Organism: Rhagoletis pomonella; assembly: GCF_013731165.1. Classification (NCBI taxonomy): domain Eukaryota; kingdom Metazoa; phylum Arthropoda; class Insecta; order Diptera; family Tephritidae; genus Rhagoletis; species Rhagoletis pomonella. The sequence continues at coordinate 23,283 of NW_023460199.1, forward strand.
ATTCTGCCATGCATTGCGCTTTTGCCATCAATCCGAACGCCATCCGGCGGTAATACAAATATCATTAGAAATCAGCAGCACCGGATCGCTGGGAGCCACCACAGTGCAAGTGGGTGCGCAAGCGGCGCCTGTGCAACAGCAGCAGCAACAAGAGGCGCAAGTGCAGCAGCAGCAACAGCCATCTCAAGCTGCTTCAACGGCGGTGCCACAAAATGCGTCCACACAAACGCTGCAACAAAATGCGACTGCCGCAGGTGTGGAACGGCCGGCGATTAGTGAAGAGACACCCGCGGCGGCGGCAGCGGTGTTTAGTAGAAATCTGGAGCCTGGAACGCACAAGCCGCCGGCGAAAAGAAATTAAGACGAGTGAGTAACTATTCTGAATATTGTCGGCATAGCCTTGCTAGTTACGTACAGCAACAACGCATCGAAGCTCCTCCGCTGAGTTGAAAGGGAGGCAAAAAAAAATCTTGTAAAAGACCATCATTAAGCTCAATCAAAGCGCATTGTGATTCCATGGAAAGTGACGCATACTTTACATACTCATATACAGTTTAAGTTATTTGCAGTAATTTTTGGTAAGAAAAGTTTTATGCTATAAAAAAATACAATTTCTAAAAAATTTGCATCTCAAAAAATATTTGCTATAAAAAGTTGCTACTACTCTAGTAGAATCAAATTTTTGTGACATACATACATGCAATTTTTCTTTATTTTTTTTTTTTAAATCAAGCCAGTTTTTGTTGTAAAGTAAAGCCAGTTGCCTTTTAATGGAGACCAGTTTTTGAAAATTTATTTTCGACATTTTTTAATACCTAATATTAAAACTTTTAAAATACTAAACTAATATTAATTAAATGATAAGCAAATTGTGAGTAACTCGAAGTAACTAAAATAGCGAGGGAGCATTTGAAAATGTTTGCTTTAGAAGGATTTTTATTGAAAAGAAAAAACAAAAAATATTTTTGAACAAAAAAAGTGAAATGAGCGAAAGCAACAGTGTAACGGTTTCGGGTTGTAAAGGTCAGTTAAATATGATGCCAGCAAGTAACAGAAGTTCAAATATTTTTATCCTTTTTTTCTAATCTTTAGTTTCAGTACAGATTATTAGGTTAATAAAAAACTGTTTGTAATACTATGCTAAAAATAAAACTATGTATTTACTGTGTGTATATGTATAAATTTGTGCAAGTTTTTTTTACTGAAAATGTTTTTGAAATATCCTTGCAATTTGTAGAAATTTTGTGTGTGAAGTTTGGACTCCCTAATACGAGTTTTTTTGTTTTTTTTTTTTTTGCACACAAAACCAATTTTTTTTTGGTCTGCAATTTTTACTAGAAATTCTAGGAAGTAAACCCTATCCCTAAAAAACTAGAACTTCTCAAAAATTGTTTAACTTTCATTTATGTGAGATTTCTCATTTCCAAATAACTAAAAAGAAAATCTCAATTAAATTTTTTCCCTTAAAAACAGTTCAGGAATCCCGTTATTTGCGTTAAGTTGGAATCTGTTGAATGGATATTTTAAGGCTAATAATTTCCAAAAATATTTAGAAATTAAAAAAATTAGAGCATTAAAAACAATAAACATTTCTCAAATATTTGTTTTGGTGATGGTTTTTGTTACGTAAAAAAAAAAGGAATTTTGATGGGCGCACAATTTTTTCCAATTTTCGTCGAAATGCAAGTATTGGCGTAGCATTCTCAAAATTTGACAGTAGTCTACTAACAAACAGTAGGCACTGTACAGTTGATTCAAAAACCATTGATTTATTAATTAGCCCTCGTATTTTCAAATGTTTTGTATGTAATTAAAACAATAAAAATATTTTTCGACAAAAACCCGCGGAAAACTTCAGCTACCTACTATTTAAAAAATATAATTTAATTATATTTTTTTTATGTTGGTTATAATCCGGAAAGTTTACTCTTTCATTCTAAAAATTTCGATAGTTTTTCCTTTTTCTATTTTTTATACTTTTTTCTAAAACTGATTAACTGACATTTTCGCACTTTTTGCAAATATCAATATTTTCTTTAGTTTTTCTGCACTACCTATGTGAGAATTATTTTGAGCTAATGTCTTTGCTTTCAGTTATTGTAAAATAAAACTAAAGAAAAATTTAAGTATTAAAAAAAATAATTTATTTCTTAGTTAAAAAAAAAATATAATATATTTAAAACAAATTTTTTAAGTTGAATTAGTTTGAAAAAAAAAATATTTTCAATTATACAAGAAAAAATAATATTTTTTAAATTAAGAAGTTACCTAATTTTACTTAAGTTTTTCTTTGGAATTATTTTACAATATCAGAAAGCAAAATCATCACCTCAAATAATTCGCACTTTGGTATCTAATGCAGAAAAATATATGTAAACTAAAAGATTTATTGGTTTTTGAAAAAAGTGCGAAAAAATCACTTAACTTTTTTTATAAAAATGTATAAAAAATTAAAAGTGTTTTCCACTATCGAAATTTTTTAATTAAAAAAAAAATGAGGATTCAGTATTTCAAAAAACTTTTTTTTGGCTATATCTTAATTTTTTAAACACTCCACTCTAAAGCAATATTAAAATGTTTCTCGCACTTGAACTGCATAGATTTCTTTATCAAATTTAAAACATATAATTAATTTAAATTTTTAAAAAAGAAATACACTTGAAAAAATTTCGAAACCATTTTTCTTAATTTTTTTAACTAAACTTTAATTATTCGCATTTCTGACTAGCAAGTTTACAGTTTCCGGTTAAAAAAATATATTTATTTCAAAACACATAAAAAAAATTGTTTAAAAAAAATTTATGTATAAAAATATATTTTTTTTTCAGTGCTTCAATTAAAAGAAAGGGAAAATTTTCAGTAAATGTTTTTTTTTTAGAATATTCAATATTCAAGTTTGTATTGCAACTGAACTTCATAAATTTATTTATCAAATTAAAATTTTCTATAAAAAAATTATTAACTAAAGTTTTGAATTTTGTTTTCAGTGATTCAAATAAAAAGATTGGTTATTTTAAAATTTTCAGTAAGTGTTTTATTTTAAGAAAACATGAACTTAGTTTGGGATTTTAAAAAACGTTGATAATTTTTTTTTTAGAATTCGTCTTAATTTTTTTGGACGCTCAACCCCAAGGCAATACTGATTTTTTTTTTGTAATTGAACCGCATAAATTTATTTATCAAATTAAAATTTTCTATAAAAAAAATAATTAATTTAACTTTTCAAAAATAAATGCACTTTCTTAAAAAAATTCGAAATCTTTTTTCTTAATTTGCATTTTAACTAAAAATACATTATCCTCAATCATGACTTAGCAAGTTTAAAGTTTCCGGGGAAAAAAATTATATTTATTTCAAAACACAAACAATTTTTTATTTTTTTTTTTAATATTTTACGTCGTTTTTAAATTAAGACTGCTATGCCAATTTTGGTACAGAGAATTGTGGCCGCGTGCAATAAGATTGCAGTCAAAAAATTAATTTAAATCGCGCGCACATCAATAATTCTTAAAAGCTAAATTAGACATAAATAAATAAATAAATAATTCTTTATTCTCATTTTTAAAATATTTTACTATAGTTTTCGAGCTCTTCATAGGCGTCATACATACCTACATACGTATCTATATAAAAAAATGTCCACAAATTTCACACACAAAATTTACGCAGATAAGAATCAATCATACATACTTATGCATATAATTTGTATTCATACTCACATAATAATAACAATTCACTATCAAAAATATTAATCGATTAAACTCCACAACTACTTATAAAAGCTAACTACTACAATCTAATCCACGACTACTTATTATATAAATATACAAGTATACATACAAATATTTATAAATATACATGGCATACATAACACTTATGTACATTTAAGAAGCTCACAATTTTATAAAATACGAGTATTTATTGTCAATATTCAAATACTAAATGTCAAATTCTTCACTAAATTTAGCTACAGTAAACTATGAATAAACCCGACTACGATAATTAAAAACATTATTAGTAATATAACTGAAAATACAATTCAAAAAATACAAAATGGTACAGAAGCGAAACAAAATATACAAAATAATGCAGTGGAACACAAGTAAAAATAATTGTACAAAATATTTTTAAGCTAACCGAAACAGCCGTTCAACTAAATAGTACTCACAAACAAAAGACAAGAAATTAATAATAAAGTATGTAAATAACCAAGAAAGACTTTGTGGTAATTACTGACAAAATAAAACTGGTGTCACAAGCAAGCATACTTTACAAGAAATTTTATAGATAAATAAAATTATGCATAAATAAGTATATTTATCCGGAAAATGCAGAGCTTTTCAAGCAGCCGCCGAGGAAAGCATTAACAAAATTTAAAATCAAATGAATCAGCGAATACATTTAAACACATTTACTTTTAATGTTTATTTGAAAGAATTTGGTTTACATAAAATTTTTGGCAAATATTCTGAGAAAACGGTATTGAAATTATTTTAGCAAAATTCTAAAAAATTAAACAAAATTTTAATTGAACAAAATTTAAAAAATTATTTAGTTATCTAAATATTTGTAAATTTATGTTATGCCAGGAGAATTTTTGTAAAATATTAACATATAAGAGACTAACAAACAATTAATATTTTCATAAATAAAACGTAAAATTTTTATAAGTAAAATATAGTTGTGTTTTTGTTTACTACTACACCGTTTGGATCATCCAAGAGAAACATTTCTATGTTGGAACAATTTCTAACGCAGAAATTCACATTATGTGGCTATGTTTTGAAATTGTGCAATTCGTTTTACGTACTTACGTTTCAGCAGTTTCGCATATTGGTAAGTGTTTGATTCCACATGGTTTCCGATGTTTGGCAATTTGTTAAGTTCTATTAAAATTTAACATGCAGTCTCTGTAATTCAAACAGAAAAATTGATGTACTTTCCTGTATTTAATTAGACTTTCTATAACTTCCTCTAATAAACACAAACATTTCTGAATGTCTCCCCAAAGAAGAAGTAATACAATTCATAAGCATTCAAAAAATTTTAGAATAGTTTCAGGTTAGTTGAATCCAAAGCAAGCCTGAGTCACACTAAAGTCGATGATTAAAACGTAGTTGAAGCTGACATCGATGTATCGTGAATTTAGCCATTTTAAAAAAATGTAAACATCGATGGCAAACATTGAATTTGTAACCGATATTATCAATGTTTCCAAAACATCGAGGCATCGTTTGCATCCCTTTTCAGCAGTCTCGGATATTGGTTACCCTTAATTGCCACCTGAATTTTTTCCCCCCTATTGAAAATTTGGATTAAAAAATTATAATACATGCAAAGTGCTTTAAGGAGACGTACGCTTTTTGAATTTTATTCTCCCTCACTCAAAATCGCAAAACTAAACCTGATTTTTGTTTATTAAATAAGCAAAAATTTTCTTTAAAAAATATTAAAAATAAGAGATCATAAACTAGATAAATGATCTAAATAAAAGAAAAAGTTTGAAAAAGTCCTTTCATTGATATCCTTAAAGGACGTAAACTTGTACACGTCTCTTAGACGTACGTTATATTTTCAGTACAAAAAATTACGTTATCTCAGCAGGGTAAAGAAAAAACTTTTTTCAGTATTTCTCTTGGGAAGTTGCTTTGACCAGGGCTTTTTTTTAAGTCATCGATAACTATTATTTTAAGACTTATATAATAGAAGTTTTTCAAAATAATTATCAGCGAGATAACTATTTTTAAGTCTTCAAAGACTTTTATTTTGGGACTTATATTATAAAAGTCTTTTGATAATAATTATGAGTGCGAAAAAATTTTGTATATAGTCCCGAACCGGTCCCAAACCAAGCCTCAACTTGTCCCAAACTGCTCCCCAACTAATCCTGAACTGGTCCCCAACTAATTCTGAAATGCTCCTGAACAAGTCCTGTCTTTTAAGACTTAACAAATTTTTTCGCGCTCATAACTATTATGAAAAGACTTTTATAATATAAGGCCTAAAATAAAGGTCTTTGAAGACTTAAAAATATTTATCTCTCTGATAATTATTATGAAAGGACTTTTATAATGTAAGTCCTTGAATAATAACTATAGCTGACTCGAAAAATATTTGTGTTAATATAATGATTATTGATTGACTTTAATTCTTTTCTCTTATAATAGTTATGTCTCTGCTGCTTACCACTATATGAATTAATTTGAGCGCAGTTTCCAGAGCTGTGTAAGTGTGAAATCATTTTCAATTTTAAATCAACAATTTTTTTCTATCCAGTTTTCATTACTAATTCTTCGCTTAGGATTGAGGTTTAAAATTTTTGAATTTTCCATTCTCTCAAAGCAGTTATGAATTCACACATCAACATATTCATAGCAAGATTGAAAAAACCAATGCCCAATCAAAAAAAGGTTTAACACTGAATGAGTATTGAAAAGGCTGCAATCTTTTATGTGTGTGCATTCTTTAACTCAGTACCAATCATTAGTTCAAAGCCACCCTGGTAAATAACTTTTTGATAAAAATGAAGATTTTTGACAATTGCTCAATTGTAAAAATTCAAACCGGCGTTACCCAATTTAAGTTTTTTGGTAGAGGGGATTTTATATCATATGTTTGGGATTATATATAAAACAGTTGTATTAACATTTACGTTTTAAATATAATTCATGTTTTATCTTGAAAATGTTTAAAATTTACATTAAATTAGATAACTACTTCGCATAAGCTTTACATTTAGGTTGATAAAATTTTAGTGAAAATATTTTAAAAATCTTAGTGTCTTTAATAAAAAAATAGCTCATCATAAAAATTGTATCACCGTTCGGCGTCGGCGTAAGTTTGTAGGTCCCTCCCATTTGTGTGACAGCAAAGGCGCACGCTACAAATCGGAGGAGAAGCTCGGCCAAAACTTAGCAAAAGTGTCAAGGCGAAAATATGATTATTATAAATAAATTTAGTTTCAAACAGGTCGCAACCCTCTTCAAACACCTCAAAAGTATTCCCAATATTATTTAGTTGTAAACCCGCATGAGTCCGAAATTAAAATTTTTTAGCAGAATTTCCAGATTTTACCGGAAATCGTACATGGTTTTCTGGCAACTGAGAGGACAAATAAGAGAGTAAGTAAGGTCATCTCTTTGTCAGAAGCTACCTGGTGGTAAATTCTGGTAAATGTGTCAAAAGATCCGATGTAGTGTGTTTGACAACCAAATTGTAAACAAAATAGAAGTGCACTCTGCTAATGCATGTTGAAAAGTAAATAATTCCTTGCTTGAGTGGATGCTAATGAGTTTTGGTTAAATTACAAAACGCTTAAAAAGGTATTAGCCGTCATTTTACGTTTAAAAACTTTAAAACTTTAACTTTATACTCTATATGTGGTTGACGATTGAACTAAATCGTTGTTTATTTGGGTAAGATTAAAATATATTTTACTATTCAATATTGGAGTTCGTGTGAAACAAAAATTAATAATTTATTGTTATGTATGCAAATGAGAACTACAATTCTGAGCTTATTGAGCATCTCTTAGTCAAAAACAAAGGCAATTTTGCTTGATCAAGTTTCGAATCTAAGAAGAAAATGTTTTTAACAAACAAAAGGTTAATAATAAAATTTGAAGGATTTAAGATATTGCGTATGGTAGCATGAAACGTCACAATCTTCTTAATTGTCAGGCTGTTGATATGGCTACGAAAAAGTGACAATGGAAACACATAGCTGAAGATTTCATACTTACAGTGGGATAAACTTCAAACCTCTAATATAAATTAGTTAAATTTAGTTATTATTTTTTTTTTATCAATTTTAAGTTTTCGTTTGGAACAATTTTCATGAACTTATCTATTAGGAGATCTCTTTGGAAAATTACCGTACATCCGATATCTATTGAAATTTTGACATCCTCACTTTTTGGAAAAAGAAGTTCAAGATACAAGTTTATGTGCAAAAAATAAATTAAACAATAAAAGTCTCCTTATATTTATGGAACTTAAAATAGAAAAATTTTTATTTCATTACCCAGACTTTATGAATAGCCTACTCTATAAGTAATAGTAGAAATTCCGAATTAGTAAGTTCAGTCAAGACGTCATTCAAAAGTTTTGAAGAAAATCACTTTTCTCTTTTGTGAAAATTTGTGACTATCTTATGCGAGTATTGTCGACAAAATGTTAGTCTATGAATGACTAAAAATTAACGAATAAATGTTTAATCGCGATTAATGATTAAAATTAATTAGGCGATCGCCGTGGTGTAGTGGTTAGAAGTGCGCATTACCATTCCGCAGGGTGAGCGTCCGAGCCCATTTCCGGCCAACAAAAAAAAGAAAATGTTTTTTATAATAGTGGTCGGCCCCCGGCAGGAGTCGGCGTAAAACTGTAGGTCCCTTCCCTTTGTGCGACAACATCAAGGCGCATGCCACAATCGGAGGAGTAGCTCGGCCAAACACTAACATATGTCGATGGTCCTCTGCAATAACGGCGCAATTCAAAATTTCAGGTTTAGAAAAATACATAATTTGAAAGCTTACAGTATGACTGCATATAATCCGGAATAATTACGTTCCAAGACATATTATTGCTAAATTACGAAACAAAAAATCTTTAATTGGCTCTACTGAAATATATGAAATTTTTAGTTGTGTCGATATGTAAGCGCCTTTCTATTATTATTAGTAATCATCAACACAATTTCAAATTACATAAACCCAGTCACAGCCCTTTTTTTGTATTCGACGCTTCCAGAAATCACATAATACATAAAATAAATAAAAGCTGTTTTGATTAATATTACATAAACTGGAAACTGTTAAAAATAAGTGCGCTTGAGTACATAGATTAGAACCCATTTAGTTCCTAAAATGTCTGTTTGCAACACATAACAATAAAAATGCACATCAAATAGCTAAGAATGATGAAGGAAATCGATTCAGACATGCCTGTTTAACTGGCCGTGCGTTCTCAAAACAAACACATGTTAATTAAGGGGCTATTCAAGTATTATGTAACTAGTGGGACGCGGGGGTCTTGGTTTGCTTATTTTTAATGACAAGGGGCAACATTTCTTCAAATAAGTAAAACATTAATTACATACGCACAAATTTTGCCTGCAATTTCGATCATAATTGAACACTGCACTTCACTCTCGTTTCGAATTTTCGAAAGCGTTTTTTAAGCTATTTATGGGTTTAACACTTCTTGTGGGCACTTGATATTGTAAAAAAAATATGCGCAATTCGATGCCTAACTACATTTTTTTGTAAAGAACGCCCGTTTGCTTTAAATTTGAAAAATACAATTATTTTTTTATTTTGTATACATCTGTCATTTGTTACAAATGAAGAAAAGTCCAAGAGTTGCCAAGTATAAATATCTTTATATCTATTTATTAAAATAATAATTTACAATAATAATTTATTTAATTAATACTTTATTAAAATACAAATTTGAAGTGCAAATACATTTGTAAAACTGTTTATCACAAAATGTTATTAATTGTTTGCAAGCATACTATAGTTTTCATGCATTTTGAGAATAAATAATCTAATATGTGTACATATATATCGTCGTTTAAAGTACAAAACCGCGTATCGTCATTCTGCAAAACCGTGTGATTGACATTGGCTGCCAAAAATTGGATTTGCTCACAAAAGCTCTTGGCTCAATTCTTATCCATTCGTCCTGAAATATACTAGCCAGAAATACGTTTGCTTTATAAAAAAGATAACCATTTTGAAATATGGGTGACTTTACTCTCTAGAAAATAATTTATGCAATTACGCGGTTTTGTACTTTAAACGACGATATGTATAGCATGTACTTACGGCGGCCGCCGTAGCAGAGTGATTAACATGTGCGTACTTCCACTCCATAGGACCATGGTTAAATACCTGGTCAGATCATAACCCAAAATAGCAGTCGTCCTTCGGCACGCAATGGCAAACCTTCGAGTATATTTCTGCCTTGAAAACTCTTCTTATAAAATCAGAACTCATGCCTCAAGTTTGAGCAGAAGTTCGGCCAAACACTTAGAAAAATATTTTAGCACCAAATATTTATTTGTTTACTTATTTTGAGGGAGATGGCAATCTTCTGGTTTCACATTTTGAGTACAAAAATTTCAACCCTGATACAACAAATAGTATTAGTACTGAATGATATTGACAGATTGCATTCCCATAAACGTCCAATCATACATGATTGAGTTCTTTTTTTGCATTCACATTCTCTATGTGAATGGGTGTCAACCATTCCATAACACACTACATATTTTGTGTTTACAATTTGTAACCAATCTCAAGAGTGGTTGTTAAATTTTTTAAATCAAACAATCACATTTTTGAAACGAAAAAAATGAGAATGCACACTCAATTGATTCAATCATTACACAGCTCTGGCAGTTTCGGCCTCAGTGATCGGGGGTTTTTTTTTAAGACAAATAAATGTTATGAAAAAAATACCAAATACAAAGAGCCTAGAGGCAATCAACTACTTTATTAATTTACATAAGAGAGGGCGTCATGCAGCTTTTGATTAATAACCGATAGTTAGAACTTGATACAAAAATAAAACTTTCGTTCTAGTAAGAGAAGACACAGAATGGACAAAACCATCACAAGGTGGATTTACTCCATATCATCTAGAAAATTTCTGACTGTGCCTTTGAACTATGCCAGAGGTTGGGCGAGGTGCTCTCACCTGTCACGATATACATTCTCTTTTCCACAAAAAACTGCCATAATTCATAAAGCAGTCTTCTAAGATTTCAGAGGAGCAAGGAACTTCCACCCCACCTTTATATCCCTTTCCCCTAAATCGTGCGTCTTGGCCTAAGTGCATTGGTCAATGCTGCATGAAGGCTTGGAAAATTTGTTTTTTCTTCTTCCGGCCACCCACAGTTCCATTCCATTCCACATATTTTGTTCCAGCATGAATTTTAACCCTTTTTCCATTTGGGTATTATAAAAATATTCAGGCAAAAATTTCAAACTTATTATTGCCAGAGAAAAGTAATTCGACCTGAGAATGCAAAAAGATTTTGAGGTTTTACTAAACATATGTGTCTAGGTCTTTCATCCTGAGTTTGAATCATTCCCGCACAAAAATGCTGTTGCACTACGTTATTTTTTTACCTTTGATTTAAAAAAAAAAAAAACAAACACCCAAAATCCTTCTAAAGGCGCATTCTTCACATACATGTTCATTCAATTGCCTCTGCTATACACAAACTATAATTCAACACCTCATTCACGTAAACCAATATCAGAGGCCTACTCAATGCTACATTTTTAATTGAGTTAAGTAGTGCAACAAGATTATCCTGCCTCGCACACTTCAGTCGCATACCCAACACGTTACACTAAGAGAGAAAAAAAAGGGTCGCCCTACTTTCCCACTACAGAGAGCGCTATGTTTATATGGCTGTATGTGCGTACGCAAGTACTTGATATTTATGCCTTTTCAATTGTTTCGACACAACTTTGGCGACGACTTTTTAACCCGCGACAATTGAACGATTTTTCATTATGTGACGGACGGCGTAAATAGAAAAACAATAACAACAATAGGTATGAGAAAGCAAGAGAGTTAAATCACGCAACAAAAGGTGTTAACAATAACAACAATAACTGATAATTTATTAAGTTCAAAAAGGACACTGGCGTGCCTAGGAGTACACACATACATGGAAGGATATGAGGGTATGAGTGTTTGCGTGGCCATGCCATTGGAAAACAAACCAAATGAGTACAGCATATAAGGCACAAGGATAAACGCTTTGTATGTGTTGGCTACCGCTGGTTAGCTGCTTGGCGTGAAGGCTAGCTGTTGTGTCTCTATCAGTGAAAGGAATGTGCTCCTTTTTTAGCGGCTCACAATCAGCACTAATGTGGATGTGCGTGTGTGGCTGCCGAGCCTAGTGAGTAAGGAAAAAATCAAAGCGTCACAAATTGCGGACAAAGCGCGTCCTTTTCGCTTTTATTTTGCTAATGTACTTGCTGGCTGGTAGATATCCTTGCATAGCCTGCTGGATAATTTGTTGTGTATTTTTCATTGTCGCCTAAGCGTAGCTGCGTGCATGTGACTTTCACTTATACATGTAGATATATGTATGTATAAGCACTTACTTTTCTGATTGCCAACTCTCCTAATACCCAGATTAGTAGCGCATATTTGTTGATAGTCGCAGCATAGGCACGTGACTGCCAGCCACTCAGTCAGCTGAAGTCATTCCCTACTCAGCAAAAGGGAGAAATTTCGATATTGCAAGGATTTTCCCAGATTTTTCCCAATCCAGTCGGCACATTTAATGAAGTTGTCTACTCGAGTTGTTCTTCTAAATCGCGCAGATTTTTTCCCAAAATACCCAATACAAGCGACTCAATTGTTTTACAAACACTTATGAGGGCTTAGAGGACATCACGTACCCACATTTGCCTACCCACAAATCCGCTTAGCGGCGCTTACGTACCCACACATACGTCCGCTTACATGTCGTTCAGTCGCCGAGCGCCGCTCTGGCTTAACTTGCCATTCACACTTCATTATTCATTTACTGGCATGCATTCACTTTTGTTTGCCACACCAAACATACCCACATAGACCTCTATGTATACTATATGTATGTACATTTGTATATCCCTAGCATGGTGTCCTGCCTGCATATCCTTTATGCGCTCATTCAATCCATTCAACATACCGAAAAATTAATTACGTCACTTTAGGCAAATTTATTAATTTTTCTGGTACTCAATGCCGACGGGGCCCCCTCCTTTTGCAGTCAATTTTGACAAATGCGAATTTTGCTGCATGAAAAATCAATTTTATCAGCACATAAATACTCATCAGCCGATAGCTAAGAATGACTAGCAATGGCAGTTCACATGAAGGCTATCTACTCTACTTGCATATGAGCGTTTATAATGGGCTTTGTGATTTTTGGCAACATAATTACCAACTGATTAGCATGACGCGTGGCGCTCAGCATTGGGCGCTTGGCTAGCGGGCACTTGAAGCTGGACAATGGTCAGTCAAAGCCAAGCGGACACTCCAAATAACTAGGGCCACCGTTTATGCTTCCACTTTCATTTATTCCGCTACTCCATGCTGCACTTCCGCTAAATGATAAATCTTTATTTTATCGGCGATATGTCAATTCATCGCTTCGCATGCAAATGGCGAGTGACCAATTGATTTGCTCTCAGCTGCGGTGCTCTGATTTTTCAATTGATACAAATGATTTCTATTTTTTTTTTGTTAGCAAAGTTACTGGTCAAAGTTCAAGTATGCACATTTGATGATTTGATCAAAGCATGGATTTCGGAAAACGTTGATCGCTGGCGCACGCTTGTCATAAGTGCTTGTTGCTTATTCTTTATTTTTTTATGAGATATGCAAAAATTTTTGTTGGCAATTAGTTATGCATGGAAAAATATTCCATGCCTCATTTGTCAAATTAGAATTTCGCCAAATTTTTTACATCACAATTCCTAGAACTGTAATTCAGTACTATTCTTTAGGTTGATTGCAACGATTTCCAGGTAACTAGTAATAATTTGCTCGGTCTTACACAACGTGGAAATCTGCACGCCAAAACTGACACCGATTCAGGATGTGTAGCCTATCCAAAGGTAATACGGACCATTTTCACTTCGTCCATGGGAAGAAATATGTTTCCCTTTTCGTTATATTTTCCATCCTCAAGATCGTAGACTGCGTGGTGGAAAATAGTTGAAGAGATAGTCACTAGCCAACCCTCTTACTTCTTTTTTTTTTTACTATGCACGCAAAGTCACACGGCAATACCGGAGTAATGAGACATCACTGACTATTAGCTAGACAGGACGCAGACCAAGTATTTTTCTGCCAACAATCAGTTATAGAAATTCCTCCGCGAATCTTCGAAGCTGTCATGAGAAACTCGCTTAGTGCACCGCTCTTGACTGCAAGCACCGAGAAATTGCCGTTGGCCAATACTAATGTTGCCTTTAATCTTAGAACGTCGAGATATAACCGCAGGCAACTTGTGGGCTGGCTGCATAACAATTTTTCGTCGTTCAAACCACTGCCTGTGATCGGCATACATGACAACCATACATATAAAGGTATTTCCCCTTCCAGCCGTAAAGAGGATTGTGGAAACTTGTTAACCTCCTGTCCCTTGTTGCCGCTCGAGAGAGCACTTAGCAAGTTACAGCTCTCGCTATTGGAGAGCGTTCTAATTGGTCATTGCGTGAAGGCTGAATATGACCGATGAACCTTATTGCGCCAGCTGCTTGGAGGATGAGGTGGAATCATCTCGTGCTATGGTGCTCTACCTTTGTGTGCTTAAGGTTAAAGAACCTTGGGTAATACCTTTTCCACACTCCCGCTGAGTTTTCTGGAATGGATGTAAGTCGCTTGAGGAGCTTTGTGGTGAGTACGGAGCGTTTCTCCTATGTGAGAGGAACCTTAAATGTCGGCGTTCTGTTCCTTCAACGAGAAGCAACGTCTACGTCACGGTCATGCGGTGGTGAGTTTTTGTTAACACGCAGATCCCATAAGATAGATCGTGTCAGCTGACACGTTCTCCGTTTTTACGTCCGTGGGTAACTGCGCTTTAAGTGTGCCTACATCTACGGTGGCGGTCATTTTACCTACGTACCTTCTTATCTTATATTTAAGAGGCTTTTGGCAGAAATTTCGTGAGAGACGCAAATCTAAGTCCATCTCAGCAAGTGACAAGTTCGCATCTAACGGACCTGGTGAACTTTATCACAATATTTGTTGAGCTAAAACTTCTACCATTTATAAATTGCTGTTATTTTCTGCGTCCATTTTTCATTGAAAACGGCCTTAAGCTCAATCAAATTTTATAATATAATTGTTTTTAGACAGAAACTTAGATAAATCTGTACGATAAAATTTCCTCTGAATATAAGAACCAAGTCGTCAACCTAATCGATAACCCAAAGGACCGTCATTTCAGTTCCTCCAGGACGAAATTTATGTTTGCGCTACACACAAAGGGTGATACTGAAATCCCCAACAATTTTAGGATAAATCTCTTACACATGCAATTGTCAAAAGCAGAGACCATTTTCACATGCGCAAGAAGGATATCGTCGTGTTCCGATGACTGAAAATGTTTAAAAAGTCGATCCGTCATAAGGATCGCTTCTGGTCCTACCCCACCCAGAATCGCCTGAAGTAAGGATTAGTTTCGCTCTCGCATTAAATTGACAGACTTAGAGATCGATTTAGATATCGAGGGAACTGAGGAACTTTTATTTAGTGGTGCCAGCGGTTACCAGTACGGTTCTTAGGACTCGAATCATCTTAATTTCTAGCACCAACAAATGGAGTGCCGGAGGATTTTTTCAATAATGTGCTGAATTTGATGTACATATAAACACTTTTGTAATGTACACAAAGGTGGACGAAAGCTTTTCCTTTAGATGTCGCCGTGATAGCAGATGCCTAATAGAGCATCCTTGCAGATTTTCCAGACAATTGAGAGACATGCTGCCTGACTTAGCATTCCAAAACGTTGGCAGTGATGTGCTGGTTCGAAAATATCTTCCGCCATTCCGTAGCCTGACGTTAAAGAGTAGCTGAAAGCATCTGCCACTTAACATATCTAAATTTTTTTTATCCTAGTTGGGGATGATTTCAGTGGCAGAAAGACTCTCTTTGGTTACCCTGAAAGCCTTCGCAGTTTGTTTCCACCCTATGATTTCTCCTTACTATGGGATTGGCTTACTTAAAGAACCACCTCTCAGAGTCATATGTTATAACTCCCTAATATTCAATCAGTTATTAGCGCTTGCCGACTCGGTTCTACGAACGTATCGAAACTGACGGCCCTCCAGTTTTGCAGGCACTTTAGCCTGAAATTTAAGTCCTTCTGAGATACTTTAAAGGGGACGTTTTCCAAAGCTCTTGAAGTTAGGTTAGTTTGGTGTTGCTAACTGCTTCGACTAAAGGGAGACACACCTAGGCCCATTGGTTATATTAATGAACCGCGAGCATTTATGAGTGCCTGCACTGCTTTGAACCGCCAAAAAATCAAAGCCCCCGATAGGGTAAGAAAGTGAAAGATATCACGGTAGGCACGGTATAAGTGAAGCTCATTTTACTTGCATGCCTTCTTGCTAAACCGTGGCCAGTTACAATTCCGGTCAGTATTGAAGTTGTATGAGTAAGTCGAGGCTTTTTTGTCGAAACTTGGTAAAAGTTTTTCGGTCGTCCTACAGGTGAGTTCCATCGGGCCTTTTTTCCCTGTTTGCATTCTCAAAAAAGTACGATTTATTTAAAGAATTTCGCGTAGGTAGAGTTGAAGTCAGACCAGTGAGTCGTCTACCTCGAAATCTCGCCAGCCAAGTAAATTCATTGCGTATCTGGCATGACTGTCGCTATATGGGTGGCAAATTTAAGAGAAGGGTACTTTTTCCTATTTGTTGTAATGGCGCTCACGAGCTTCTAGACCCAGGCATCATTTTCGACCCGCATATACCTGCAGAAACACCTTCCGTGATGAGCTTGCTTTTGGAGTTTCGACTCTCGGACGCTATTCGCAAAAGTAAAACATCTAACTTCTTGATACTTACTTCTCTTAATTTTGATAGCAAAACACCTAAAAAAATTCCCACTTTATTTAGAGTTATTTTTAAATTATTTAGTCAGGTCAAACCACTAATCTATTCATCTGAAACCCTTAAGAGTGTATCGCTTGGCAGGCCCACACCGAAGGCTTTAAATAATTGACAATTACCAAGTGCCACATGCCACAAATTGCTGACATAAGAGATAACACGCTCGTACAGTTTTATGTTTTTAGTTTTTACTAAGCATTTGAATGTTTCGTGAAATTCCAAGCATATTTGTAGGCGTCAAAACCGAAATCCTGCACAATTGCGCACTCAATATGCCAAGCAAACAAAACAAAAAAAATTTAAAAAGTGTAAAACACATTCGGCGGGTGGACATGGTTTGAACATATTTGAACACTGCAATTTGTGCGCTTATCAATGGACAAGGATCTGCTACACAGAAAATAACATTGGACAAAAGTGTTCCTGCGTTATAAAATGCTTTGAATTGGGAACAAGAAAAACAAAAAAAAGGAGCTAAAGTGCAACCGACAATGCTCCTGCTGCTGCCACTGCAATATGGCAACAATTACCAAGCAACAATTAAATTTAAAATGGGTAGCTCGAAATTGTGCAACACAGCTGATTTAAATTAAGATAAGCGACAAATTAGCGCCGACTTACCGAGCACACAAACACTCATGTATACTTACACTACATTCATGAGGTCATGCAAATTACCCCTGCCCTTCGGCTGTCGTTTTAGTAATTCCATTTTGGCCACCAAAAAAAAAAAAAGGGCGCTGAAGGGTTGACCAAAATTCGCGGCCTCATCGCTACCACAAATTTTGACAGCTCAACTGCGGCGAGCTCTATTCGTATAGCAGCGACAGGATATTAGGGTGTTTTGGTCGGGGTGTTGGGCGTCGCGTCGCGTTGCGTCACATCGCTTAGTGGCTTATCAGCGTGCATTGATCATTTGTCACAGATGTTTGCGTTTTACTTAAACAATTCGCCTTTTTTCGCG
>NW_023460200.1:0-40878 GCF_013731165.1 Rhagoletis pomonella
AAAATATTAAAAATAAAATGTTAACAAGCCACAATAACATTGACAAAACCGATTTCAATTCCCATCTAAGAATTTAAGATTATCGTTAATCTATTCATGATCCAATTATCGGATTTAAACCAAATTAGACCACCTGTCAGGTAACACCTTTCCTTTAAAAAATCGGTTAACGTGGTCCAAAGTTATGCGATAACATGCTTACATAGAAAAAAAATAATAAAAAAATATTCCGACGAATTGATAATCTTCTCCTTTTTGTGAAGTCGTTTAAAAACAAATACATCAGCAAGCTTTCACCGTCAAATGAATTCAGGGTAAAATTGTCAAAGCTCCCAATAAACTTAAAGGAAATAATGAAATCATCAAAACAATTTCAGTCCTCACATTAAAGCTAACGAAGCATAAAGTTTGCATTGTGTTTTCTTGTTTTCCTTGACATTTGAAGAGTAGAGGTGCGGCGAAATTTTTTTTAGCACAACAACGGTTACGATGTGAAAAAAGTTTGGGAACCCCTGGTCTAGGGCATTAAAAATAATCTCAGCTGAAAAGACGGAAGAGTATTCGGGAAGAAGAGAATTACGGATTATTGTTGTGTTTGTAGTGACGCTAAAACTGGTGGATTGGCTAGTTTTAGATCCATCGGTGAAGATGAATGAGTAATCCTGTAATTTGCTTGAAAGTTCGGAGAATAATTTTTGATAAATTACACAATCAAAAAATTATTAAAAAGATTCGGTGCATTATAGAATAACAATATGGGTATCAATTAAAAGGAAAAATTCTGTAGAATAGAAAAAAAATGTAATGTTATAATAATATCTTAGAAATTTCAAAGTCCTTAAAAAAACATCCTGACGTCAGAGAGAAAAATTGAAAACGCAGTTATACTATATTTGGCTCCTAGTTTTGTGAATATATTGATTTTTTCGTGTGTTTTAAAAATTTTTGGGTTTTGTCGCACGGTGTTATGGTAGAGGTGTGTCTACGAAGGGAAGTGTTGATGGCAGATTTAGGAAGCTCCCAAGGCGGGGATTTGATGGTTGGTGGTGGTTCGGAAAGGAATGGCAGATGGAGGAGGGAGCATTTGGTTATTGCTTTGGAGATGACTGATTCCAATTTTTGGGTTTGCTTACGCTTTGAGCAAGTGTAAATAAGGTTGTGGAGGGGAGTGTAATGGCTAGTTACAAGTAATTTGCAAAGACTTGGTGTGATAAGATCTCTTCTATTCTCGATCGATTTTATATTCGCTTCGTACATCATATTGTGGATACGAGTGGATTGTGGATTGAATGGACTTTGCTGAGAATATTTTTTTGGAGCGTATCTGTAGAGGAATAAACCGTAGTCAGTTTTTGGAACTATTAGAGCGTTTATAACAGAGATGAGGGAGCTAATATTGCAATTGAATTTGTTGCTCGATAAGCACTTGATAATGATAAGCAGGGAACGGATTTTATGGAAATTGCCTTTTTCCTGCTAAAGAGATAGAGTATATTCGATTAAGAATGTCCATGATTTAGCTTTCCCTGATTCCATATATACACATTTGATGTTGCCTTTTTTTTGCCTTTTTTAAGATATTTGCCTTTTTTTTGCCTTTTCTACCTTTAAAAAAGTGATTATAGCATTTACAATTTTTTTTTTTAAGATTAAAAAATATACACATGCCCATGCGGCTTATAGAAGCGCAGGGACCTCTTGCCAAATTAGTGTTGAAAAAATTCAAAGCCGTTTTCTCAGCTAACGTAGGCTTGAAGACAATAAGAGGTGTGGATAAAATTGTAAAGGGCGAGGAAAACGCCCTTATTCCTGATAATATGAACGTTTCAAACGTTCCATATTTAAATTGGGCTCCCTTGTATCAACTTACGTCGATCGCACATTTAGTACATTCAAGGCTTTTCTTCGCGAAAATCGAATCAAAATGCTGCCAGAAAACTTCAAAATGCATCTTGTGGTTCAATGTTACTACAACTATACAGATTAAAGTTTTATGAGTTAGAAACTCGAAAGGATAAAATAGTCAAAGATTCAAAGTACAAATTTTTCATATAATGAAACTAGTTCATAGTTTTTTTCTTTTTACTTGTAATATAAACATTTCTAAAAAAATATATTTTTTGATTGTTCTTCGTATTTTCTGTCTTTTTTTAGTGCCTTATTTTGCTTTTTTTGCAATACCTTTTTTTTGCCTTTTCCTGCCTTTTTCGCTATTTTATTTTGCCCTTTTTTTTGCCTTTTTTACAATACCTAGTGCCTTTTCCTGCCTTTTTAGCTATTTTATTTTGCCTTTTCCAGCCTATTTCGTTACTTTATTTTGCCTTTTTTATAGGTTTTTAGGTCCTAAAAATCCGTTCCCTGATGATAAGATTCTCTTCCAGCGATAGTAAAAGCTCATCTACGTGAGAGTTCCATCTGTATCTGGAATTGAAAGTGAGGCCCAGGATTTTGAGTTTATCGACGTCGTTAAGGCGAACGTTGCTAGTTTGGATAGTACATTTGCACTCACTTTTTCTACAAATATGAAGGTGTTTGCATTTTTGAAGAGATAACTCGGCGCCGGAATAGCTACACCATTCCGTAATCTCATTTATAAGGGAATTGATGTTAATGTTTTGGTTTTTCTTTTGGTGTAGTTGCACAGTGATATGGAAGTCATCAGCGTAGGCGCAGAAATTCAGCAAAAATAAAAGCGCTGATAGGGGGATCCTTACGGGATTCCGTTGTAGAGGCTCAGTTTGTTGGAGTATTTATTAGAGATTTTGACCTTGATTTTTCTGTTTTTCATGAAGTTTATTATGTAGTTTGTTATTTTCTGACCAACTTTCCATTCTAGGAGCTGATCTATGATGGAATGGATTCCCACTATATCAAAGGCTTTTGCTAAGTCCAGTGATATGATCGAGATATGTTTTTTGGAGGATAAGGAGTCTGTCATCATGCAGTCTAGATACACTAGACTAGGGTGCCGCTAGTGGCTAGAGTATACTAGTGGTGCGGGCAAATTCTTTAGACTTTCCATACACAACGCAAGCGGTTTGATCAAACTTCAGCATGGCGGCCAGAAAATCAAAAAATTTTGATTTTTATTAAAATTGCCTTCAGCGGCTCGTCAAACCCCATACACAACACAAATAGCTTAAGCTTTCGCTCTTAAGCGTAGTTCCCCAGTACGTTATGTCAACGTAAAATTGAATCAGAAATATTTAAAAAAAAAAACAGCCGAAAACGTACCCTTTTCACAACCACTTTCGGTACTTTTGTAGACCTAATCCGCGTTTCATCCACCTTTCTTCCCGTTTTCGGATTAATTTTCGGATTTTTTGCTGGCTGGCCTGTTCTCGTAACAAGCGCAGCAGCTTCTCGCACGTTTATTAATTACTTATTCTTTGAAACTTCACAATCGCACTGTCAAAGAGCGAATCAACACGATTTTAGAGGCAGTCTTCTCGTGTTAGTGAGGTACTCATTACTTACGCCACTAGCGACGAAATTTCGAAAGCTATCGACAAATTTGTACACAACAATGGTTTGAAATGGAGCGAGTGTGCGGATATTTGCGGTGGTTGGAAAAACAGAAGGAGCGGTGTATATGGTGAAGCAAGAGGCAGAAAACGCCACGAGAAGTCACTGCATGGACCCTCGGTATTCCCTGGCGACTAGGAAGATGTCGCCGCTATATTTAAAACCCGTATTGGATGATGCTGCGAAGATAACAGAGGCCTGCAAAATTAAAATACATCTCTGGTTTTTTCTAGCACGTCGAGATGTTTTTTTATTAGTGACATATATATTTTAGAATTTCTAGCAATTTGCATGCACACCCCATAAATAAACAAAGTTATCAGAAAAACGTATGTAACATCGAAGTTAACGCTAAGAAAATTGATAACAGCCGGTTTCACTAGCAATTTCCATACAAAATAAAAAAAATTAAAATCATTTATCACTTAAATCGCTTTCGTGAAATTGGCTGTAAAAATTATTTCCTTAGCGTTAACGCGCATTACCAGCGTTTGCTTGGAAGGTTTAGAAAAAAACAATTGTCGAATATTTTCCCAACATTGACTCTGAGGATGGCTTCAGGTGCATAACAAACCCGTTTTCATGTGGCCCGAAAAGTAAACCTACTGAGATGACCAATTAAGCTTTTGAAAACCTTCTGGGCATCAGGGAAGACAGCACTTTGATTATTAAATACTACGAAGGGAGCCAAGAGAGTTCTGGATGCAAGTGTATGCTGAAAACACTGCTGTTGGCAAGACTGCATTAAAAATACTAGTGACTTTTAGGCCCTTATTATGAGTTGCATTCGATTTTCGATCTTCGCTGGTTATCGAAGATCAACATCGAAAGTGAAATTATGAGCTATGCACCCGTGTCGAAATTTTCGTTAAGTATCGAATTTTCTGTCGAACAGAATTTTGCTTTCGTTGGTGTAGCGAGGTGCTAGAAAATTTTGAAAAATGTATGATTTTGCATTTGTTTTTTTACTTTATGGCGGCTAGACACTAATTTTAAACTATTTTTATTAATTTCATGCAGTTCTGACGTCGTGAATATTAAACACAAGCTCGAAAGACTTGTTTTACTTGTGAAAAAAAATCCCAATACTCAGTTGGCACGATCTCTGAGAAAAAAATCGTAAGCTGTTGATAGTTTTAAAATATTTTGAATAGATTTGGCTCACAAACGCCTCTTTAGACAGTCGGAAGTTTTTAATAAACAAATTTCTTAAATATATTTTATGTCAAAATTTATTCGAAACACTACACTTAAACCCTCTTAAACATTTTCTACTCCTGGCCAGTTTACCAAGCTCTCTCCTCTGACGAATCGTTGAACCAGAACTCCGTTGTACTCATTTTTACCAAGTTTTTATAAACTCTTTCTTGTTTCTTTTTTATTCTTCTCTATTTCATTTTAATTTGCACAATTTTACATACATATGTATAAGCACACTATTTAGTTTGCTCGATTTGTAAACAAAATTTCTCAGGGGTGAAAAATATACTATAGTAAGCAACCTAACCGAGCGAAATTCACATTAGCGCTATTCTTCATCGAATGAGCGTCATAATACCAAATGAAAATTTCTTTCGATCAGCACTTTCGACCACAGTCGAATGAACTCAACATAGGGCCCTTACTTTTACATTTCTATGTGAGACTGCATTTTCAACTAATGCTTACATAAACAAGTAATTTTGAAGCAAAAAACCGATTTCAATTTCCATCTAAGAATTTAAGATTATCGTTAATTTATTTGTGATCCAATGATCGGATTTAAACCAAATTAGACCACCTGTCACCTGCTTCCTTTAAAAAAAGAATTATAGTAATCGGTTAAAGTGTTCCAAAGTTATGCGGTAACATAGGCCCCTATTCTGAGTTGCATTCGATTTTTGACTGTGGTCGAAAAAGCTGAGCGAAAGAATTTTCGTTTGATATTATGGCGCTCATTCGATGAAGAATAGCGCTATTGTGAATTTCGCTCGTTTAGGTTGTTCACAATAGTATATTTTTTGCCGCTGAGAAGCTTTGTTTACAAATCGAGCAAACTAAATAGTGTGCTTATACATATTTATGTAAATTTGTTCTAATTAAAATGAAGTAAAATGAAAGCAAGTTTATAAAAACGTGGTAAAATGAGTACAACGAGTTCTGGTTCAACGATTCGTCAGAGATGAGAGCTTAGTAAACTGGCCAGGAGTAGCAAATGTTTAAGAGAGTTTAAGTTTATTAGTCTTTCGAATATATTTTGATATAAAATATATTTAAGAAATTTGTCTACAGATTCATTAAAAAGTTCCGACCATCTAAAGGGGCGTTTGTGAGCCAAATCTATTTAAAATATTTTAAAACTATCAACAGCGCTACGATTTTGTTCTCAGAGATCGTGCCAACAGAGTATTGGGATTTTCTTTCCAGCCTTTCGAGCTTGTGTTTAGTATTCACGATGTTAGAACTGCATGAAATTAATAAAAATTGTTTAAAATTAGACGCCAAAATGTAAGAAAACATATACAAAATCATAAATTTTTCACAATTTTCTAACACTTCGCTACACCATCGAAAGCAAAATTCTGTTCGACAGAAAATTCGATACTCAACGAAAATTTCGATACGCTTGCATAGCTCATAATACGAATTTCACTTTCGATCTTAGATCTTCGCTGGCTATCGAATGCAGCTCGTAATAAGGGCCATACATAAAAAAATATACCCCCTTATTCTAGAACCCGAATTTTCGTAATTCGTAATTCGTAGCTACGGTACGAAAAACGAAAAATCCACATGCTGCAACCCTTGCGGAAACATGTGCAGCATTGCCAGCTATCAGTTGTTTTCGAAGATAGCTGAATGGAGGAAAACAAAGTGGAAAGGAATTAAAAAAACACTCATCAAGTGCTTGTTTATTGTGAAATTGGTTAATTTTACATATTTTGAGGAAAATTATGGATTCGGATGTATTTGCAATTATAGCAGCAGAGTAAGCGGGCGCTATGGCAATGGATTCACAAAGGTATGCGGAGCTGTCGGTCATAGTAACCATGGGCGCAGCTATGTCAGCTTCTGGTTGAATTGTTGAACCACAAGCCAGAACTCCTCCTATGCCTGAAGCTCTGGTTCTCAATCCAGTTAGAGCAATAACAGCTTCTTCCAAGCCATTGAAAACATGCACTTTGTTAGGTCCACCACCTGTTGCGCTTGCTTCTGCCTTCGGCCGTGCTTAGGGATTATAACCCTTACTAAGTAGAATTCTCTTTCTGTGTTGCGGGGTAGAGGGGCTTCCGCATGTCAAAGGTATACAACATTTCTTGTGCATATCAGTCCAGCTACGCCGTCCACAGTATTTTTGCGCAGAACCCACGTCGAAATTTGCAAAAAAGTGCATAGTGCAAACTGAGTTTATTAATAAGTTAGTGGTAGGAAATTTGAAACATTTATCTTAAATAAAATGTGAATCCTTTGATTACACGTGTATGTTAAAGTTTTTGGATTCGGGTTATGCGTTTGGACACAACAACCGAAAATCGTTGTACATTAACTAAACCGGACCCAAGTTTCTCGATAAGTGGCAACAAATATTATTTTTTGCTCGTTTATATAAAGCAGTGGATAAAAATATACGTATATACGAAAGGCAAATTTATCTGTTTAAATGAACACAACAAATATTTCTTGCAAACACACATCGATTTACATCTTTTATTTCGCCTCCGACACAGAATTGTTTTCATATAAAATTACGCAAAAAAGCTTACTCGTTCGTTTTTAGGCATGCCATTGTTACGAATTTCGAAAGTTCGAAAATACGATTCGGATTGCAGCATACCATTCCTACGATTCGTAGCAAAATCCGAATACGAAAGTGTTGCAGAATAGGAGTGATAATAAAAGAATATTCCGACGAATTGATAACCTTATCCTTTTTGTGAAGTCGGTTAAAAACAAATACACCAGCAAATTTTCAGCGTCAAACGATTTCAGGGTAAAATTGTCACAGCTCCCATTAAACTTAAAGGAAATAATGAAATCATGAAAACAATTTCAGTCCTCACATTAAAGCTAAAGGAGCATAAAGTTTGTATCGTGTTTTCTTGTTTTCGTAGGCATTTGAAGAGTAGGGGTGCCGCGAAATTTTTTTAGCACAACAAGGGTGTCGAAGTGAAAAAAGTTTGGGAACCCCTGCACTAGACTATCAGCAACGGATCTGCATCTTTTAAATCCCATTTGATTACTATTTAGTAGTTTGTTTGAAGTAACAAACCACCATAGCCTATTGGCTATAATTTTATGTAGGATCTTTGTGCATACAGGGTTCAATGATATGGGTCGGTAAGATTGTATATTAGTTTTGTCTGCCTTGGCCTTTAAGATCGGGATTATTGTGCTAAGTTTATACAGTTGTGGTATTTGGTTGTGGAAAATTTTGTTGCATAAGGAGGTAAGTCGTATTTTCGCATGGGGCGAGAGGTGTTGGATCATACTGTATGTAATTCTATCGAAGCTTGGTGACGAACCCTTCATTTTTTTAAAGCGATGGATATCTCAATGTATGATATCGGTTTTTCAATAGATTTAGCTTTCAAATCGGGGTCGTACTTAGGTAAGTTAGAAAGTAGGGATTCTTTTTTTAACCTGTACATTTGGGGGAACTTGGAATCAGAGGATTCTTCTGGCCAGTGCATGCAGAATTTGTTGGCAATTTCGAGGTGGTCTACTACAGTGGAGTTGTACAAGGCTAGACAATGAATACCGGTTCGAGTTTTAAGACCGCAGAAACGTCTAATGTTGGACCACACTGTTCCGGGGGATATCAGGAGTTATGTCTGAAGTAAATCCAGATATAGCGACCGTTTTGGAAATTTTTGTTTCCCTTTTAAGTTTAGCAGCAGCTCTTTTATAGGTTGTGATATTTTCGATTGTAATTGATCGTTTAAGTGTGTCCCATAGTTTGTTTTTTTTGTTGTTTAAATTTTTCTAAATATTTATTCCACCGAGGAACGGATTTCTTAGTGGGACAAGTAAATGTTTGGGGTATTGATAGGTGTGCGCTTCTTAATACTATTCCTTGTATATTTGTGGCTTCTTTGTTGATGTTATCGCTTAAGCTGATGCCAGATAAAACTTTGTAGCTTTGCGTGACATTTATAACTTTGCCAGCAAAGCGCCAGACGCAAAAGGTATGCCACAATGAACGCCAAGAAAACAATGTTGTACCGCTTTTTTACTCATCAAAGTTGCTGTGGATTTTAATTATTTTGATTTAAAATTATCAGCAATGTAATTAAGTTTTATGTTTCTGCATGAAAACCCGAATTTGGACGAAACAAAATAAATATTAAACCGGCTGATTGTCAAAGCGCGCAAAAAGATGGGAGTTGACCATCTTTTCGCTTCGCGCTGCCGCTTCAACGATTTATGTGGCATGCTTTGTGCATTTTCATACAATTCATCTTATCTGTCAAAGCGAATCTGTCACGTAAAGCGAAGCAAAAGTTTTATGTGACATCAGCTTTTTTGCTATTTCGCTTGTAAACTTTTCTGAGAGTTCATTGTACATAGGCCAAGCAGTTTGTTTTGTAGAGAATTTTGGTTCATTGAGAATGTTGGGACCGAAGCATGAGTGAAAGAGAGTGATTACGATGGGAAAGTG
Source organism: Rhagoletis pomonella (assembly GCF_013731165.1). NCBI lineage: Eukaryota > Metazoa > Arthropoda > Insecta > Diptera > Tephritidae > Rhagoletis > Rhagoletis pomonella. The sequence goes on from NW_023460200.1 coordinate 9,164, forward strand.
GTCACTTCCAAACAGATAACTCTCAGCCTTCTACTTCAAGAATGATAGAATACAAGATTGCGCCAATCGAGCTGAGAGCAACTGTCCGTGACGTCAAAAAATACCAGAATGAGAGAGCAAGACGAACTCGACAAGAAAAAGAGGAAGCATCGAACAAAAGGCAGTATTGCCAAGTTATGAATTTGAAAAAGCACAAAATTTTTATTGGTGTATTTTATGGACTTTATATGCATACATGATTTTATTGTAAGGATGCCAATTCAAATTAATAAATATCAATGTTTCTTGCACGACGGTCGATTTCTTCTGGCATGATTGAAGGTGCTGCCACATATTTTGTTGTCGCTTATGATTGTCACTGTGCCATGATTTTGTTAAAATTTTTGTAAAGTTGCTTACCACACTTACGATTGCTATAAATTTGCTTAGATTTTTTTAGGATTTTCTAATTTGGTGTCCTCAGACTAAAAACAAAAGCACCAAAAACGCACCAAGCACCAAACTCAAAAATTTTCGCGTTTTGAATACCCACTAAATTTGGTGCGAAAAGCAGCAAGTTGGCAACAGTGAATGTAAACAAAAGTATTTTATGACGTCAGCGATTGGGTAGATGCTGTCAAATCGACGAAGAGAGGGTTAGCGGTCCGCGAATGGCGCGACCTTTATTTTCTGGATCGTGCTTCTACTTTGCATCGATAGCTAATTGGGGAGAGCAGAACGTTAGGTCTATATGGGAGAGGGTGTTGTGTGTATTGAAGTGAGTAGCAGAGCCGTCGTTGAGAAGAGTGTAGTGTGAGTCATCTAAAAATTTCGAAATCAGATTTCCCCTGGCATTACTGCGAGGAGAGCCCCATTTAGGGCGCCAGCAGTTAAAGTCACCAGTGGCCAAGCGAGGCATCTGAGTGGAATCAAAAGCATGAACTAGATGTGAGAAAGAGAGTCTGGTGCTGTGAGATATATAGGTTGAATGAATAGTAAATTTAATTTTAGAGTGGATTCTAGCTGATGTTGTTTCAAATCGTGTGCTAATATTTAATGTTTCGTACTGTATTTGCTTACGTATAAGCAATACAACTCCTCCGTATGATGTTGAAGCTTGATTTTCTTGTAAAAATTCAAAATTTTTGGGTAGTGATGGCAAAAAAGATTTAATAATCGATTAATCGGTTAGCATCGGAAAGCATTCGATTAATAATTGTAATTAATCGTAAGAAATTAACCGATTAATCGGTCACTTCGATTAAAATCGAAAATTAATAAAAAAAAACATTTATAAGTTATAAAAACTGACTAACACCACGTGTCAAAATTATAGCGCACGACAAGATTTTTTTTGTTCTTTGAATTTAGATATGTTTTTAAGTATAGCTTATTCTTTAGCAAAAAAACGTATAAATATGAATATATCAAACTTTGTGCAATATTGAAAAAAATCAACAAAGAATGTTTCGCCCTTTTTAGTTAGATTTCATGGAAATATTCCAGTATGCAGTTTTGTAGCCCATTAAATTTTTGTATGAAAAATTCCAAGACTGAGGTATCTGGCACTTACCACTGATTTTTGGTATTTTTCTCTTGGTAATGGTGTTGCTTATTTTCTTCAATATAAATAAGAAGAAAATGCGCAACACCGAATTCGGAAAATAAAATTAAAATATGTGCATGCCTGCGTTGTGATTTTTTTAGTACTACTTAGGTTAAGCTTGCGTTGAGGTTTTTGGCAAAAATATCGTTTAAAAATTTGCAGAATACGAGAATGTAAAGAACATACCAGCTTATTTTGATTCATACATTATTGTGTGAGTAAAATACTAAATTTTTGATGGTTTCTTTTCGATTATTTTGAAAAATTAATCGGTTAATCGCTCGATTAATCGAAATGAAAATTTCGATACAATACAATCGTTAACCGAATGAAAATAACCGATTATAATCGGTTATTCGATTAATTGTGCCATCACTATTTATGGGAATTTGAATATTTTTTGTTGCATGAAGGTGGGTTTCCTGTAGCGATACTATGAGCGGACGGTGTCGCTTAATTAATATTAAGAGCTCACTGTAGTGATTCACGTAACCGTTAATATTCCACTGAATTATTTTAAGAGTCATTTAAGGGAAAAAGCAAAAGGGTACATTGGAAAGAGTGAGCATAAATGATAGTGGCGGGAAGATGTGTACTTACGTATGCTGGCTGTGGGGAAAAAGAAATAAGATTACTTAAGTGTTACTAGGGACTTACTAAGGTTTAATGTAGAGAGAGGGATAATGGTTATGTTACAATAACATGAGCTTGAGGCCGAATGTAGTGACGAGATTTCATACCGTAGTGCTATCAATATTGGCAACCAAATTAATATTAAAATTAACATGGCGCGATAATTAATGGAAAAGCAGGATAATATTTTGTTTGTAGATGGCTTATAAGTCGGGGTCATGCTCTTTTTCACAACCACTTTCGGTACTTTTGTAGACCTAATCCGCGTTTCATCCACTTTTCTTCCCGTTTTCGGATTTTTTGCTGGCTGGGCTGTTCTCGTAACAAGCGCAGCAGCTTCGCGCACGTGTATATATTACTTATTCTTTGGAATTTCACAATCACACTGTCAAAGAGCGAATCAACACGATTTGAAGCTCGGAACACTTTGACGACTGCAACTTCACGACGTAACGACAGCGACATCATTTTGTCGACAAATGTCGCCTTGAAGCCAGCTTCTTAAACATTTTGAAGACCTCAGCGACATAGCAAACAGCTGATTTTAAAGTTTGACATTTTGGTATATTTATTTCACAAATTGTGTATTTTTATTTAAGTAAATAAGAAAAACATGAACAATCAAGAATATGTGATTAATTTTGCGACAATTTAATTTTGCAGCACTACATCTACTCATTGTCGCCGGCAAAATTAGAAATAGATTTAATTTGGCGACGTCGACAATTGCAGTCCTGCAGCCAAGATGTCGTGCTGTCGTCAAAATAATTGTGTCCGTAAGAACGTGTGTATTTAAAATTTGACAGATGCTGCTTGTCGCTTGCTGTCGTCAAAGTGTTCCGAGCTTGAGAGGCAGTCTTCTCGCGTCGGGTTAGTGAGGTACCCATTCGCGATGCAAATCGAAGAAGAACGAAGTACTTGAGACGTACGCCACTAGCGACGAAATTTTTAAAGCTATCGACAAATTTGTACAGAAAAATAGGGGTATTCTCCAGATCTTGCAAAGCCATTGCACGTAGCACGGATTGCATGGATTGCATAACTTGCAAACACACAACAAAAAAATATATGGGAAACAACATTTCCTATCGCTGCAAAATATGCAACGTCGAAACCCATGTATATATTTTGCAAAATAGCATAGCAAGATAAATGCGATCCTGTGCTAGTTGTTTTGTTGTTGGAATTGCTACATATTTCTCCCATTCCTCTCATCTCGCTCACTTCATTTTTTGCTGTCTCTTGTTATTGTATTTGATACATAATTTCGCTGCTTTCTACCCATGCATGCTTCCACTTTGCAATGGGGTGCTCTCGTACTCTTCGAAATTTGGAATAGTATTTTTGCATTTCGTGCAACCCGTGCATCGTGAAAGACTTCGAGAATATACCTAATGGTTTGAAATGGAGCAAGTGTGCGGATATTTGCGGTGGTTGGAAAAACGAAAGGATGAAGTAAGAGGCAAAAAACGCCACGAGAAGGCACTATATGATCCCTCGGAATTCCCTGGCGATTAGGAAGCGGCATCTTCCCTAGATTTAAAACCCGTATTGGATGACGCTGCGAAGATAACAGACTCCTGCGAAATTAAAATACATCTCTGGTTTTTTTTTTCTAGCCCGTCAAGATTTTATTTACTGGTGACTTGTTTATTTTAGAATTTCTAGCAATTTGCATGAAAACCCCATAAATAAACAAAGTAATCAGAAAAACCATGATACAATAATTTTTAGAAAGTAGTTTCACTTCTTCTTATCCGCCATGTTAGCTATCTGAGAGAAAACGTGTTCCGTAATTTTTGTTGTACCAACTTTTTCAAAAAAAAAAAAATCCAGCTTTTGACGTTGGAAAAATAAAACAAAGAAAAGCCAAACATATAAGTAGAAAAATTTTCGAATATTTTGTAATAATTTTCTTCATAAAAAATTAACTGCTGCTTTCGTGGATATTGCAACACACGGAGTAGATGTAAGGACACAGCTATTAGAGCCACCGCACACCACAGACTTTAACGGCCGCCTATTTAAATGATAGGGATCGCTTGAAATATGTACATGAAGATGTATGGGGGTGCGCACATTACACCAGCTTAATCGCTCTGACGAATAAGTTGTGGTGCAATGGAAAGACTAGCGAGCACATCTAAATTGGCGGCCGATAAAGTCCGTGGTGTGCGATGGATCTAATCCATTATAAACAAGAAATATTGCTGTTATATCTCATTTTTATGATTTTTATTCATGTGATTAGCAGTGGCAAAAATGTATGTATAAAATACGTATATTTATATTAAAAATAAAGTGATCAGTTATGTAACATATAAATCTTTACATGTTCTGTTAAAAAATATCTAAAATAACAAGCGATAATCCCCAAGTTCTATATCGTAGCAGTGGCCACATTGCGTGTTTGTCACAGACACGGTTTATGCCAAAAACTTTGAAGTGAAACTACTTTCTAAAAATTATTGTATCATGAGAAAAACGTATGTGACATCGAAGTTAACGCTCAGAAAATTGCAATTTCCATAGAAAATTCAAAAAATTAAAATCATTTATCACTTAAATTGCTTTCGTGAAACTGGCCGTAAAAATTATTTTCTTAGCGTTAACGCGCATTACCAGCGTTAACTTGGAAGGTTTAGACCATTGTCAAATAATTTCCCAACATTGACTCTGAGGATGGCTTCAGCTGGATAACAAACCAGTTTTCATGTGGCCCGAAAAGTACACCTACTGAGATGACCAATTAAGCTTTTGAAAACCTTCTGGACATCAGTGAAGACAGCACTTTGATTATTAAATACTACGAAAGGAGCCAAGGGAGTTCTGGATGCAAGTGTATGCAGAAAACACTGCTGTTGGCAAGATTGCATTAAAATACTAGTGACTTTTAGGTCCTTATTATGAGTTGCATTCGATTTTCGATCTTCGCTGGTTATCGAAGTCGAACATCGAAAGTGAAATTAAGAGCTATGCAACCGTGTCGAAATTTTCGTTGAGTATCGAATTTTCTGTCGAACAGAATTTTGATTTCGATGGTGTAGCGAAGTGCTAGAAAATTTTGAAAAATGTATGATTTTGCATTTGTTTTTTTACTTTATGGCGGCTAGACACTAATTTAAATTTCTTTTTTATTAATTTCATGCAGTTCTAACGTCGCGAATATTAAACTCAAGCTCGAAAGACTGGTGTTACTTGTGAAAGAAAATCCCAATACTCAGTTGGCACGATCTCGTAAGCTGTTTATAGTTTTAAAATATTTTAAATAGATTTGGCCCGCAAACGCCTCTTTATACAGTCGGAAGTTTTTAATAAATCTGTAGAAATTTCTTAAATATATTTTATGTCAATATATATTCGAAAGACTACACTTAAACCCTCTTAAAAATTTTCTAGTCTTGGACAGTTTACCAAGCTCTCATCCTCTGACGAATCGTTGAACCAGAACTCCGTTGTACTAATTTTTACCACGTTTTTATAAACTCGCTTTCTTTTTTATTTCATTTTAATTTGCGCAAATTTACATACATATGTATCGAGCACTATTTAGTTTGCTCGATTTGTAAACAAAACTTCTCAGCGGTGAAAAATATACTATTGTAAACAACCTAACCGAGCGAAATTCACAATAGCGCTATTCTTCATCGAATGAGCGTCATAATACCAAATGAAAATTCGTTCGATCAGCACTTTCGACCACAGTCGTATGCTACTCATAATAGGGGCCTTACTTCTACATTTCTATGTGAGACTGCATTTTCAACAAATGCTTACATAAACAAATAATTTGTTATAGTTAATCTATTCATGATCCAATGACCGGATTTAAACCAAATTAGACCAATTCTCAGGCAACGCCTTTCCTTTAAAAAAGAATTATAGTAATCGGTTAACGTGGTCCAAAGTTATGCGGTAACATACATAGAAAAAAATAATAAAAAATATTCCGACGAATTGATAACCTTATCCTTTTTGTGAAGTCTGTTAAAAACAAATACACCAGCAAGCTTTCAGCGTCAAATGATTTCAGGGTAAAATTTTCAAAGCTCCCAATAAACTTAAAGGAAATAATGAAATCATCAAAACAATTTCAGTCCTCACATTAAAGCTAAAGGAGCATAAAGTTTGCATTGTGTTCTCTTGTTTTCGTAGACATTTGAAGAGTAGGGGTGCCGCGAACCTTTTTTAGCACAACAAGGGTGCCGAGGTGAAAAAAGTTTGCGAACCCCTGGAATAGATTACGCCTTTAGTGAAATTAAGTAAGGGATATCGTTGTGAATTGTCAAAGAGAGAGTGACACCAGCTTTACTAATTTGTGGCCTTGCCCGTGGTTTTTACAGGGTTCAGAAATTCTCACTCACATTCTCTCACGTTCGCGATCAAGAATATTCCACAATTATTTTTTTATCGCGAGTGAAAAATGCAATCAAATTTATCATCTCTCACATTCGGAATGCGATCGACAAAAAAATTTCCGCTGCTTTTCATTCGCGATCGAAAAAAGGAAAGAAATTTCTTCTCACTCGAATATGCATTTTGTTATGCATACAGCATACTTTTTTTTTTTTTTCTTTATGGACGTTGGGATAGCGCACTATCTATCAAGTGGCCCGTATGAAACTCCGATGAAGCCACCTCCCCGGGACTGCTTTCGCATTTCATCAGAGAGGGGCCATGGCATACAGAATGCCTCACTCCATAACGCCATTTCCCGGATGGGGGAATCCACATTTTTGATGTTTTATGATGGTTCAGGAACGTTTGGTCGTCTGTGCTTCGTGAAGAGATTCCCTTTCGAGTAAAAAACAAGAGTGAAACACAATTAATGTCAATTACTTCATTTATTTCACTGATTAAAGCTTCTCTCTATCCGGCGGCGTTGTTCCCTTGCTCTAAGCACAGTCATTATTTCTTTACTGACAGATTTCACTCCGTCCCAGACCTTAATGTCAATTATCATGTATGATAGCAAGTTTTCAGGACTCGGACTAGTCAGATTCAAATCTTTTAATTTGTTTATTTTAGCGGAAAAAGAAGGGCATGCAAAGAATATATGCTCTGCAGTTTCTGGTACATTTCTACATGAACCACACGCCATTGTGTCATCATGACCATACTTGCGCAAGTACTGTCTGAAACAGACATGCCCACTCAACAGTTGGGTCATATCAAAATCTACTTCGCCATGTGATCTGCACAGCCAGGCTTCGATGCTCGGGATGAGTCTGAAGGTCCAGCGACCCGACGAAGACGCTTCCCACCGTTGTTGCCATTGGGCGAGGTTTTTTTGGCGTTCGGCCGCGATCTCGTGCCTAGAGAGGGCTCTGCCTTTGGATCGGGAGCTCAAGTAGGTGCGCTGGATCTCGCTAGCCATTAGATCAACAGGCATTATACCAGCAATCACACTGGCGGCATCATGCGAAACTGTCCGGAAAGCACTACATATACGTAGGGCACTAAGCCGGAAAATCGAGTTTAACTTATTAGCGTACGATTTATGTTTGAGTGCATCTCCCCAAACAGGGGCCGCATACATAACAACCGATTGTGTTACTTTACTCAAGAGTTTCCTTCGATTCTGACTAGGACCTCCTACATTTGCCATTAACCTAGCTAACGAACTGTGGACAGTAGCCGCTTTCTTACTAACCGTTTCAATGTGTATTTTGTATGACAACCTAGCCTCTATCATCACACCTAAGTATCTTACTGCTGGGATCGTCTCAAATACATACCCATTTACATTCAAAGTCGTACTTTCTTTCTTCTTCCTGTTTGTTATAAGTACACCTTCAGTTTTCTGGATAGCTAGCTGCAAGCCATTATCCTTAAGCCATTCGTCGACCAAGTTAGCAGTACTTGAGGTGGCCGTATGTACGCCCTTAATATCTTTCGCTACGACAACTAGCGCAATATCATCAGCATAGCCAATTATTTTAACACCTTTTGGAACAGGGAGGCGTAAGACTCCATCGTAAGCAATGATCCAAAGCAACGGACCGAGGACGGAACCTTGAGGAACACCTCTGGTAACGACATAATCCTTCGTACCTGCATCAGTACTATAATAAAGAACTCTATTACATAGATAGCTACTTATTACGTTTATCAAATATCCCGGTGTGCTGATCGATTTCAGCGCACTAATAATATGCGGCCAGCCTAGTGAGTTGAACGCATTCTTAACATCTAGGGTTACTACCGCGCAGTATTCTTTTGAGCCGTTTTTCCAGCGTTTACCTTTTATTGCTTCTTCGGCTATGTCAGTTACTCTACGTATTGCGTCGAGTGTTGACCTACCTTTTCGAAAACCATACTGTGCATCAGACAAACAATGCGTAGAATCAATATGCTCCCATAGACGGTCACAGAATATACGCTCCAACAACTTACCTAAAGCATCAATCATGCACAGGGGTCTATAAGAGCTAGGTTCCCCCAGTGGTTTGCCAATCTTTGGGAGTAGGACCAGCCTCTGCCTTTTCCATCTATTCGGAAATATACCGTCTTGAAGGCATCTATTAAAAACTCCCGAAAATGCTGATGGGGTTGTATCCACTGCCGCTTTAATGGCAATATTTGGGATACCATCAGGACCGGGAGCCTTGTTGTTTTTTAATCGTTTGGCCGCACTTTCAATTTCCTCCTTCTTTACAGGAGGAACATAGGCATTTGCCATAGCATCTATTGACGCTGGCAATGGTTGGGGATCCGTACGCGGAAAAAGAGTCTCTACTACTTCTTTAAGCAACGTCGGGCATGTTGGCATATGCATTTGGCTAGCTTTGAACTTTTTCATTACCACTTTATAGGCGCCGCCCCAAGGATACTCATCAATTTCATTACAAAGTTCCTTGAAACAATCTCTTTTGCTAGTTTTTATAGCATCTTTTAATTTCTTTCGCAATGATTTAAAACTATCCCTTAGTTCATCCGACTTTATTCTTTGGAATTTTCTTCTAGCTTTATTGCATTGTGACCGTAACGACGCTATTTCAACCGTCCACCAGTATACGGGTCTCCGGTCGTTTCTGCGGACCTTTCTACTCATAGAAGAATCGCATGCCTTGATTAGACCTTGAGTGAGGGCTTCTAAGGGATTTCTGCATTCCCCCGCATATTCATAACGCTGCTTATTTCGCTAATTACTAATTTAAACATATTTATATCAAATGATTTTGTGCACCAACTACTTACATCACTTTGGACGTTTTGACGAGACACTGTAATTGTACTTTTTATTTCAACTATTATAGATAAGTTGTCGCTGTGCGTATACCTATCGATTAGCATCCACGTGATTTTTGTTGCCAGCGATTGACTACAGAAAGCTAAGTCAATAATGGAGCCTCTGCCATTTTTCTCAAACGTGTTTCTGTTGCCTGTATTCAACAGAAGCAGGTCTAATGAAGCAAATCCTCTTAGCAAGGCATGACCTCGATTATTTGTTCTACTGCTGCCCCATTCTAAAGCTCAAGCATTGAAATCTCCAGCTATTACTTTTGGAGAATACATCGTGGCATCTTGCACAAGTCCGTCTAGTAACAATTCAAATTCCTGCTGACTGAGGCTCGGTGGTGCATAGCAGCTGTAAATATAGGTCCCGTCGATCTTTGTTTTAACAAAAAACTCATGACTGCTAGGTTTGCCACTAATGCCTTTTTTCCGCAAACCCATATCGCGGCCTTCTTTTTATGATCAGAGATCCAAGTACCTTACAGCATACTGCATATGTACATATGTATATGTAAGTAATGCAAGCAAATCCTTTTCGGTTGGAACGAATGTACGAATATGCACAAATATATGAATTATGGTGGTAATATATATGTATATAAGTATGTACATATAAATTACATACGTACATACGTGTAGTTAAAGTATTTTCCAAGCGCACACTTTTCAATATAGTGGAGTATCTGCATGTTATTTTGCTATAATGATTGCGTTTATTTATTATATGTTTCTAATAAATGGAACTTAGTGGGGATAATATTGACTAATGAAGACTGAGAGGAAAGAAAAGCAGAAAAAACCAATATAAATTTTTTATTTCTTTTAAATGTTTTGATTCGCCATTATAAGGATATTAATAAGAAACCAAAAATATAAACACGTAAATAGAGCAAGAATATGTATGTATGTCTGTATTACTTAGAAGAGAACTCAATAAAACGAAGGTCTGCATTCAATATCTTGCGCATTTTCTTCAAATTCACCTTTGTATGCAAAAAGCCATCAGAAAAAAAGTAAAACTTGCACTTATTTTACTAAATTTTCATGAGCCATGTAATTGCATATCCAAGAATTCAGATTAAAAATTCCACAAATCTTATGGAAATTTGTGACATTTTTCTGGAGTTTTCTGAAAGTTCGAATTGATTTTATCAAAAGCATGAAAAGTATATTAATAAAAAACAAAAAAAAATTAACTTGTAAAACATTGTAAATATTTAAAATAAAAACGCCATGCACTCAGTTATATTGAGTTTTTATTTATGAACGGTATTATTGTTGCATAAGCGAATAATTAAATTTTTTGTTGAATACATTTAGTTTTATTTGTCCCTCGAAAAATACCCCTTTTTCTCTCTCAGTTGTATTCCAAGTCCCCCAATATGTTCTTATCTGTACCCCTTCTGGCATTTTTGGTCTGGCAACCCTAAGCAACCGGCATTTCCATTTCATTCTTTGTAAGTATGATATCTGAAAAAATATAAGCATATATACTCATAAGTATGTACCTAAAACATTAGTCGCTTATAATGAGCAAATCGCTAAACAAACGTTTGTGAATCATTCCTGCCTCACCCAGCTGCGCACTTTATGCTATTGTTTCTTTTGCACCCGCGCAGTGATGCCAGATTGTGGGTAATTTCCCTATTTGAGGGATATTTTGCATCAAAAATTATTAAAAGGGAAAAAAGGGACATTTCATATAAATAAGGAATTTTCTTTTGACGAAGTTATTGTTGCATAATTGATCAAAATTCAAGAATATTCGACATTCTTACGTAATTAATCGTTCTGAAGATGTGATGTGGAGTGAAATGGTATATAATTGTTAAAAAGTATAAGGACAATTTCGAAAATTTTCTTACGTTAACCAATTCAAGCGCTGAGTAAGAAAGAATCTTTTCAGTTGTAACTGGTGTTTCATGTAAAAAGCGGAACAAATTATCTGATGAAATGTTAAATAGCACATGAATGTGCTTCAATTTTAAAGTCACCAAAAAATTCTTTTAGGCCCTTAGTGAGTGAGCAAAAACATGAAAGTGAAAAAATGAATGATTGAAAAAAATGCAGAAAAAGAGGTTTTTTCTTAACAGCAGTCGGCCCTCGGCAGGCAATGGCAAACCTCCGAGTGTATTCCTACCATGAAAAACTGCTTCTCATAAAAATGCACTCGCCATTCGGAGTCGGCGTAAAACTGTAGGTCCCTCCCCTTTGTGTGACAACATCAAGGGGACCGCCACAAATTGGAGGAAAAGCACATATGTGTAAGCGCCAAACTATTATTATTATTTTATATGAATTTTACTTCTTTACTACTGAAACATGTATATGTTTAAATTCGTTGGGAATTTTGTGGGATAAATTTTCAAGATGTGGGTAATTGAGGGATTTTTTCCCCATTTTCGTGGGATTTTTAACAGAGAATGTCTGGCATCACTGCACCCGCGCCCAAAAGCAGAACAAAACCCAATACAACTAGAGTTTTCTTTGTTTGGGTTTCAATTGTGCTCTCTGTAATGAGTGAAACGAAAGAAATCAATACGATTCATTTCGTTTATTTTTGAACTCTGATTTCCTGCTAATATTTCTTAAAAAAATTACGAATTTCATTTCACCGTTCATAACTTTTTTATTTATCCATAATTTTCTTTATTAGTATTTAACTTTGTTTTTTTTTTTTGTAAAAGAACAGGCTGCAATACAAATGAAAAAAGTGCGAAAATCTGTTTTATTTATAATTTTTTCCCTGTTTAAAGTTTGTATTTTTTTAATAAAATTGAAAATATCTTGGGGGAAATGACCTGATCTAAAAAAAAAACAGAATACAGATTCGTAATCACGACTCAGAACTAATTTTATATATTGCGGCGTTTTTTGTGTCGTTTCAAAACTTGAGAATTCCCCTGCAGTTTTATCCAGACTCGACCCCGATATCCCCAATTAGTGCCCCGCATATGGAGACCGCCCTCTTCACATGTCAGCTTAATCCTACTCAGCTAGAAATAGAGGTGGAAAAATACCGACGATACTATCGACATATCGATGGTTTGTGTTTTCAAAAAATACTATCGATGTTTTAAAACTATCGATACTATCGGCTGTATTGTAAGACTAATTAGTAAATTGTCTCTCATATATTTGTGAGCGACAAATTGGTAGCTCTTATTTCGCAAAAAAAAACGAGAAATAGAAAACTACGTCTGTATTTAAGCGTATTTTCCACTGAAAAAAAATCTTAAATTTTCTAATAAATGTATAGCGATTTTTTTTTCTAAACAAACACTGAAATCAAAAATTACAGGTATATTTACCTTCCAAATATTAGGGTCTGGTGTTAAAAATATATCGTGTATACAATTACATAACTTTTAGTTATGTTTGATGAAATAAAATTATATTAAACAAGTAAAGAAGTATAAGCTCGGGCGAAACCGAACTTTATGTATATATCCGGCGCAGGTATCAAATATCGTCGTTTCAACTTTCTCTGAACTACCTTTGCATGATAAGTAGGGGTGTTTAATCGATTTAAAACCTTTTCGATAATATGCAGAGTTAGACTTAATGATATAATTGAGCCTAGTTAGGTACAAATCGATTAAGTGGTTCCGGATGTATACCTTTGTAGTAATTAAATGGTCGGTGCCACGCCCAATTACTAAAAGTCTAGAGGAGTTATTTATTGTTTTGTATTTCAGAAATTTACCGTTATACGGGAAGCGGGTGTAATTTTAGCCCCATTTGAATAATTTTCAACAAATTGCTTTTCCTTACCAAGGTTATTAAGTGCACCGAGTTTGGTAGAAATTGATAAATCGGTTACCGAGATACACATTTGTGATCATAAGTGGGCGGTGTCACGCCCATTATCCAAAAATTTATAATATTAAAATTTTTTGATAAGTGGTTATTGTAATCATCGATTTAAGTGAATTAGCTCCAGTAGTTACTGATTTCAAAGATTTCTTAGCTAGACCCTACCCAAGCCTCGTACGGAGTTTGGTAAGTTGACGGGGTCACGCCCATTTTCCAAAATTTCAAATTAATATTATTTTTTACCACAATTCTGCTCCACAGACAGACATGGCTTAATCGACTTCTCGTTTCATTCTGATAATTTATGTATACATTTGTCCATATCTATCTCGATTCATTTTGGCTGTTACAAACAACCGTTATGCGAACAAAGTTAATATAGCCTTGTGCACAAGTGCGCTCGGGTATAAAAAACGCCCGAAAATTTTATCAGAGAGTTAGGCGACTTACTGAAGGTTTCAAGATCAGGGCGAACTTCTGTAAGAACAACCAGGGCGACCTAGAGACTGATATCCAGAACGTACTTAATTTATGGAGGAAGCACTTTTCCACCCTATTGGATGGCAGCAGCAGAAATTAGTGGAGAAGACGAACCCGAGCCCCCTGTCTATGACGATGACGATGACGATGAGGGGCTGACAGCCTGGCAGCCGAACTATTCAAGTACGAGGAGTTGATAAGGTGAATGCATCATATCTTATGCAGAATATGGTCAGATGAACACATGACCGACGACTGGAATTTAAGTGTGCTTTCTAAGCGTAGGTTACAAGGTCTTATCGAGCGTATTGTGTGAGAGACTGAAGCCACCGTCAACGAACTGATTGGACCTCATCACTGCGGCTTTAGACCTGGAAAATCCACCACAGATCAGGTATTCACAATACGCCAAATCTTGGGAAAAGAGAGAAAAGGATCGTACTCACCACCTAATGTCGATTTAAAAGCCGCTTTCGACATCACGAAAGGAAGTTGTCTTTATGCTGCGTTGTCTGAATTTGGTATCCGCGAGAAACTAATACGGCTGTGTAAAATGACGTTGAGCAATACCATACGGACCTCTCCGAGCCGTTTGATACCAAACGAGGTTTCAGACAAGGTGTCTGTCTTTCGTGTGATTTCTTTTATTTGATTTTGGAAAGGATAATAAGAGCCGTAGAACTGAACCACTCAGGCACAATACTTTACAAGAGCGTACAATTGCTGTCGTATTCCGACGACATCGATATTATCGGTAAACACAAGGACTACGTTTGATCTGTCTTCTCGGGATTAGAGGGAGCAGCAAAGCGAATGGTTCTGGTGTTGAACGAGGACAAAATGAAGTATCTCTTGTCATCACAGAAACGGTCAGAGCATACGCGTCGTGGTACACACGTCACTGTTGTCAGTTGCAAAAAGTAAACGATTCCGTTTATTTGGGAAGCTGCATTAACACCAATAGTGTCAGCCTTGAAATGCAAGGGAAAATCACTCTTGCCAACAAGTGCTACTTTGGACTGAGTAGGCAATTAAGAAGTAAAGTCCTCTCTCGTCGGACAAAGATCACACTCTATAAGTCACTCCTCATATCTGTGCCCATGTATGGCGCGGAAGCATGGACAATGAAAACATCTGATAAAGCGGCTATTTACGCGTTGGCGATAGCGAATACCGCAGATGACTGTATGAGCTTCACAACGATATAGACATAGTGCAGCGAATTAAAATTCAGCGGCGCCGCTGGCTTGGGGAGCCGCGATGATGGTAACAGAGGAAGAGGAAGGCCTTCTCTGCGTTGGAAAGACCAGGTGGAGAAGGACTTGGCTTCACTTGGTATTTTGAATTGGCGTCAGTTGGCACAGAAGAGAAACGACTGGCGTGCTGTTTTGCACTCGGCCAAATCGCTTAGGCAGGTACAGTGCCAATAAAGAAAAAGAAGAAGAAGGCATATACATCCGACAATGAAAGTCGAGGTAAAAAGGAATAGGTCAAGCAGTTTCTCCAATGTTAATCAAGGATCTTAAATCGGTGATTAAACCGAATCATGGAGCTTATATTAATTTACTTATCCCCAGTTTTACCAATAACTTTTAAAATTTATGAGACTTTTACAGCCGATTTTACCAGCAATTTAAATAGAAAATGATTTTTTATTTTCTGCCAATTTCCACATAAAATTCAAATAATTTTTCACTTAGGCAATCCGCACATTAAGCGCCTAATCATAGCAGTGTAATCGTTTCGGCATACTAAAGTATGAAGCTTTTATTAAGAACACATGTATTTGAATGATGATCTGTACATTACAATTCATAATCATGTTTTCGCCTAATCATAAAAGCTTCATGAATCGAAGCGCCCAACATTGTAAGGCGCTTGCTGTTTTGAAATCTTCATTTGTTTACTTTTTTGTGTTGGAAATAAAAATTATTTGTCATTTCAATAGGAAATAATTGAGAATTAATGATTTCGTGCTAAAATTCGTGCTAATTTTACTAAACTATAAGCCTTTATGCAATATTTTTCTGCAGAAATATTCGCGGAAGTGTATCATTGAGAAAGAACTGCCAGAAAATATATAATGTGTGGTATGTGTGTGCCTCAATGGCTTATGCAGGGCGCGGTAGTGTGCAGAAGTGGAGTCGTCATGCATTCGTTTCGGCTCTACTAAGATTAGGCGCGTAATGTGCGGAGTGCCTTAAATTGCTTTCGTAAAATTGGCTGTTAAAATTTAAACTTACAAATTTTCCGAACAAAATTGTGTCATTTTAAATTTCAACAGGCTGATAAATTTAGAATTGATTGATCCAACATTAATGTTACAGATCCTCAATATCTCTGCCATCAAAAAAAAAAAACAAAGCTTTATGTTCCTATATAATATAAAATACCTTTGTGTTCCAGTATCGTCTGTGGAGTCAGAGAGAGTTTTAAGTTCGACGCGATTAACTATTAATAACACAAGCCAACAAATTTAAACAATGTTATGTTACTTAAAATATTACAGCCGACTCTTATATTTTTTGATTTTGAGTATTAAAGGGCAGTTTTTAGGCTTTTATATCCTCCCATTTATTTTTTTACAGAGGCTCGAAAATGTCCAAAAATGCGTTTTTCGCCATCTTTAAACCTAAGTTTCTCGAAAACTAGAGCTAATCCAATAACTTTACGGTCAGATTCGGATTCTATGGGAAAAACCCACCTGATCCAACGCAGAGGAGGCCTTCCTCTTCCTCTGTTACCAGCAGCGCATCAATACTGTCGGCAAATATCGATTGTCACCTACTATCGATAGTTTTCCACCTCATATCATTCATATGTTTTATTGCAATCTACAATGGATATTTAAATTAATTTGTAATGTTAAATAATATAAACTTACACACTCGTGTAAATGGTAGATAGAAAAAGCCTCTCTAGAGAGCATGCAGGGAAGAATTTTTTTCAGCCCATCATGGGTGGGTCTTTTAGAATAACTTTACTTAAGAAGACCTACCTAAATTATATTCTGAGAATGATTAATGGATCAACCGACCTAGGCGGGGCTTAGTAGTGCCTCTACAAACATAATATTAACCTCCCACGCAGAAAAGAGCTCTGCGCGAAGAATTGTATCCAACGCATCCGGAATTGGACGTTTTTTTTGAAGCGCGGTTGGAACCCGGACTTGGACCGATGAGGATCAAAGCGAGTCCGAAGGTGCCTACGCGAAAAGATTTCTGCGCGAAATAATAACAATATCGAGAATCGATTTGATTGAAAGATGGTATAAGATTGCGTTTCTTAATTCAGTGCACACTGTTCGGAATTGGATTTTATTTGGCATAAATTCAAGATTTTTATAGCAATATATTCTTGATAGCAGTTATTTTTATAAAAGTACATATGTCAACTAAGAAAATTTCCAAATAAAAGATTTGAAGTTTCAACCCTGTGCTTTCAGAACGCTTTCGAAGTCATGTGTATGATTAGCTGATATTTTGTCAGAATTGGTGCAAAATTATTAGTCAGTTGTGATAAGCTTGTGAAAGGTTGGGTTAATTTAAATAAACAAAATTAGATATGGAAAATAAAGGTTAAGGTATTTCTAATAATAATTAGTTAATGTGCATATCGTGTGTGTGTGTTTGTTTGTTGTTATTTAATGTGCTTGTAGTGCGTATTTAAAGAAAAATACTATACAATATTTTTGTGTTCCGTGGAGTAGAACTAGCAATCTGCCAAGTGATGACGGGAACTAATAATACAAAAATGCTTAATTATATTAGATTTTATTTGGGTAATTTTTGCTCATTTTTCCAAAAGTTAACATTTTAAGCGGAGTACACGTAGAAATCTATGTATCCTCCTTACATAGAATAAAGCAAATTCGGAATTTTTTCACCACGTTAATCTTGAAAACTACTGAACGGATTTGTGAACACTTTTAATAGTGGTATTATCTTTAGGCCTGAGAATTTCTATAGGGTTGCCATCTGTCCAAAAAATTATAAGATCCGCACCGTTCTTTGGATTACAGATAATGAGGTGTCAAAATAAGGTGCTTGGCCTCTAGATGTCAAATAATGTACTTATATTATCTTTTTAGTAGGGCTGGCACCATTTTAAAAATTATAATATCTTCACAGTTAGTTGGACTATAAATAAGGTGCAAAGTGAAAGGATACGGTCCCCAGATTTGCAGTAAGGTTATATTTTTTTAGTGGGCTTGCCACCCTTTTAAAAATTACTACCTTACATATACATATGGATTTTTTGTTAATGACATCAGATTTGCACAGTTCATTCAATTTACAAAAAATAAGGTATCAAGAGCTTGGCCTACAGATGTGCAATATTTTTTTTTTCGTGCTAAGTTTGCTAAGAAATCTTTAGTTTGAATATTTAAGCTATTTATGAGGTGTTTGAAGGAGATTGGTATCAATCGAAATACGTTTGAAAGGCTTTATTCAGAACTATATTTAGCAGGGTTTCCACATGTTTCAATAAGCAAATTCAACTTAAAATTGTGGCGATTAGGTAATTGAAGTATGTATCACAATATGGGTGCCATACTAAAGGGGTTTAAGCAAGTTTTAAAAAAGTTTTGAAAAAGGTTATCGTTCAAAAACAACGTTATATATGGGGATAGGAGAAGGCGTGGCCGTACGGGTTATCTATCGGCCTAAGAGTTTTACCATAACTTGCTAATAGCATGAGGAACATATGTACCAAGTTTGAAAATGATAACTTTCTTTTTAGAATTTATGCCAAATAAATTTAATTCCGGGCAGTGTGCAGTGGTAGAAATTTGTACAAATAATTATAATTTTGGATACAAATTAAGGAGAATAGAATAATTATGTTTATAAATTATTTTCAGCTAAAAAACTACCGAAGGATGTTAATCCTTGTGGCGTATTCGCTAACAATGAGCTTGATTTAGAAGAAGTTGACGTGTATGGGTTTGATTATGATTACACACTGGCATGCTACAAGCCTTGCCTTCATGATTTGCTGTATAATTTAGGTCGTGATAGACTGATTAAAAAATTCAAGGCAAGTTGTGTTTTTTCATCTCCTCCCTATATATCATAGGATACAATTTTAAATATAATTTTCAGTATCCTGAAAATATATCAAAATTAGAGTACATTCCAGGATTTGCAGTGCGTGGACTCCATTACGATATAGAGAAAGGTTTGCTTTTGAAGCTCGATTCGTTTCTTCAAATACAGCTGGGCTCAGTTTATCGCGGTCTTACTAAAATTCCCGATGCCGAAGTATTAAAGCTCTATAAAAATCGCATACTTCCTATCGCTTATGTTGAAGGACAATCGAAAAACTATCAGGTAATTAATGGCGATGGACTTTCTATACATGTATCTAGTAGCATAAGTACTGAATGTATGGTTTTGCTAAAGCCCAATACTAAGGCAAAGATGGTTCAGCTGGCAGATTTGTTCTCTGTTCCGGAAATGTGCCTTTTGTGCAACGTTGCTGAATACTTCGAAAAAAATCACATCGACTACAATCCTGAAATACTTTTCCACGACATAAAATCATCGGTGCAATCGTGCCATCCTGTAATGCATGAAATAGTTATGAAAAACGTTGGTGAATATATCGAAAAGAACAGCAGATTGCCGGAATATTTTGAAAAATTAACTAAAGCTGGCAAAAAATTGTTCCTAGTAACGAATAGTCCATTTTCATTTGTGTAAGTAATTTTATATTCACATTTGAACCTTCATAGAAATTCTTTGTGTTGTACAGAAACCGAGGAATGACTCTTCTAGCTGGTGAAAAATGGCGCGAGTATTTTGATGTTATAATAGCTCAGGCGCGAAAACCAAAATTTTTTACAGACGAATCACGACCAATTAGGTTATATGATGACAAGACAAATTCACATGTTTGGGATCGTGTTTCAAAGCTTGAGAAAGGAAAAATATACTATGAGGTAAAACATTTAGATAAGCAAAAATTAACTACTAAGGGCCAGTTTTTCAGTGCCAGTTTAAACTTAGATCACGTAAACAGCGTTTATATTGAACAGCTAGACGACATTTGAATTTCACTTTAGACCAACCATCTCGAGCGTTTAAACCAAGTTTAAACCACAGCCGTGCACTGAAAAACTGGCCCTAAATAACATTAATTGAAATTCTCAGGGTACTGTAAAACAACTCCAAGACTTAACCGGATGGCGTGGGCATAATGTGTTATACTTTGGAGACCATCCGTACAGTGATTTGGCGGATGTAACATTAGAGCATGGATGGAGGACTGGTGCAATTATAAATGAGCTCACGGTAGAAAATTTACTGTTGTCCAAGGCAAAGTTAGCAATATTTATTCTCTTTTGCACAGCACGAAATAGAGACTTTGAATAATGTTAATTTTAAAACCAATGCAAATTGGCTACAAATGTTGACACAACTCATCGAAGAAATTCAGGACTACGAATGTGAGGCTGCACAGATATGCTTACAAAAATGGCAAGCAGAACGAGATATGCTCAGGTACATGTAATATATCTATGGTCTTAATCAATAATCACTTAAGTCGACTTAGGACAGATTTGAGTAAAAAATGAGACCTTATTCTCTTAATAAGATTGCATCTTTAGGGGAAATCCTTAACTTCCTAGCATACTTCTACAAAAAGTGATTAATAAAAAACATAATGGCCAAGTGCTTTTAAAGCAATAAATACCTAAATACACTTGGGATGATGTTTTTTTGATAGCCACAAATTGTGTACAAATGGCTTAAGTGGGCGTTCGAACATAATTTCCTTAAATCAAGTTTTGCCGTTAAGGTGTTGATAGGAGATTATTGCAAAATGAGAACATTCAACAACGATCAGTGGCATATGCATACGGTGACCATATTATAATCAGCCGAATACGGACAAAAAAGCTAAACATTTTAAAAACTTGTTGGTAAACATACATACATGAATATTCCAATATTAGTTGCGTTCCCTAACTCGCAAGAAGTTGCAAGAATTTACAGGAAATTTTTCAACATATATCGTGTACATAAATTTAAAAATCACCGCAGTTTAAAATTTTTAGAGTATTATTAGTTTTTAATTTCTTGAAGTTTTCCCGTTTTAATAAATTCCAAAATTTTCTAAACTTTCAAGACTGTGAATTTGAGAAATTTTAGTAAATCCCAATAATTCAATATAATGATGAATACTAGATTTCTAGAAATTTTTTATTTTTCAAAAATTTTGAGAATTGTAGGAATTCTAACCAAATTTTTTCTAAGTGAAAGTGTCGAATATACAAAATTGATCAAACGAAATTAAAAGTTTTCGAATGTTGAAAACATTTTCATATTTCGTCGTTTTTGAAGATTAAAAAAATTTTTGGACGTTGTTTAAAATTCTCAAACTTTGTTTTATCAATACAAAATTTTGAAAAGTCCAGAAAAGTGGAACAATTTTGGAATTTTTCAAAAATGTTAATATCTTTTAGAATTCGAAGAATTTTCTATTTTTTACACACAAGTACATGAACATAAGAATTTTTCGACAATTTGTGATGTTTCACATTTTTACATTTTAGGATGGATTTTAGGATAAATAAAATTCTCAAAATTTTGGAAAATATAGAAAATTTAATATAAACAAAAAAAGTAAAAATTGAAAATTAAGTACATAATTTCAAAATTTTGAAAATTCAGTGAATTCGAAAAACTGTTAGGACTACTTAAATAACATAACACTTCGAGCTTAACACACAGCTAAAATTTCAAACTCAAGTGAAATTTGATACACTTTTTTTCATGAATTAAAGTTTTCAAAAGCATCCATTCATTAGGTTTGTTCCCCAAGCTTCTCGAGTAAGTTTTCGAGTTTCTTTGATATACGCTCACAGTTTGAACTTTGATCGAGTTTTTCTACAAGTAGCTTCTGGGACAAACCTGTTATATATTCTTGTAATGATATTTCACGATATTCAGTTAAATATTATGAAAATACATGTTACACAGTCTTGGGGGGAAATTTCCCCAATCTCCCCAACCTGGGTCCGCCACTGTAGCCACCAATACTATAATTGGTTTGAACGTGAAGAAGCTTTCTCGTGAAAGTGAAATAGGAACATTTTCTAACGTTCAAAGATAAGCAATTAAGGGCCGGTTTCTCTCTCTGGTTAACACTAATCCCCCGTTAAACGTCATTACCGACGTTATCGACTCCCTGTTATATGCATGGAGTCGGAACGTCGATAACGATGTTTAATCGGGAAGTTAGTGTTAACTGGTGATGGAGAAATCGGCCCTAAGAAAGCATCATGAGTGAAGGTTAGCGAGATTAGATTGCAACGTTATATTATTGTGAGTCTCTGATCACTGCGTAAACTTTGAGGTCTTCGACATATAATAAATAATTAGACGACAGAAAGCATGACCCCACATGATTTATCAATAGAAAAAATAAGAGAGGGCCTAAGATACTGAGCCTCATTGCGTAAGTCGCAATTAGACTAAATTGTACGACTCGACAACACTGGAATTGCCTACTGTCTTGCTGAAATAAGTAAACGACGAAAATCGTCGAAAGCTATCCAAGTTTTCCATTTTAATACACTAGTCTATATACTAGTCGAAATTTTATGCAAGGCCATGTAATTTTTGATATGATTCGATATGATTGACAGCAAGTCAAAAATAGTGGATAATATATTATCGATCACAACTATACAACTCCTGTTGGAAAGGTAGGAACTACGTCTTTTCCAACAGTATTTCAGAAAAACACAATTGTATTTCAGAAAAGGCCAAATGAATTTCAGAAAAGGCTAAATGAATTTCGGAAAAACTCAAATGTATTTCAGAAAACCTCAAATGTATTTCAGAAAAGGGCAAATGTATTTCAGAAAAGCTCAAATGTATTTCAGAAAAGGCAAAATGTATTTCAAAAAAAGCCAAATGAAATTCAGAAAAACACAATTGTATTTCAGAGAAAATCAAATGATTTTCAGAAAAACGCAAATGTATTTCAGAAAAGGGCAAATGTATTTCAGAAAAGCACAAAGCACAAATGTATTTCAGAAAAGCATAACTGTGTTCTAAAAATATTTTTTCTGAAATACATTTGTGCTTTTCTGAAATACATTTGCCCTACAACAATAAAATGCTTTTTCCGCAAAATCTATAAAGGACCCTTTTATTTCTCAAAAAAAAAAACGGGGTAACAGTTATTCGTCGCCACGCTGTAAATAACTAAATTTTTCTACATTTTAGTATTATTTAGTTGGATCTTTGCAAAATAATTCAGTAACAAAAACACAAAAACCACATTGCATTAATTGAATGATTTCCGTACTGATTAACAAATTGGTACTCAGTAACCTTAGGGGCGTCTATGTTTATCATAGTTCATCAATGCACCTTGCGACTTAAGGAAATCCACCAATGTTGAAAAATTGTCTGACAATATTTTGCGTAAATTCCGGCTAACAAATAGTTTTATCCATCAATTTGTTTATCACGGTATTTTCCACTCGATGGATTACTCTACACAACGCTAATTTGTGGACCCCATGCATTTGATCATGCCATTATTACGCTCACTGTTATATTAAGTTCGCTCCAATTTTCAATAAAATTTTTTCAATTTGGCTACGAGATAGCCGAAATTTTTCTACTACACCAGTATGTAAACGGTAGTTGATTTGTTCTTTTATGACACGCCTTTTATTATTTGCAGACTGTCCTCCTCTACTCTCTTTAGTGACACCGCTCACTTTAATATTTAATAGATCTCTATCTTCATGTACCTTCATAAATGATTGGAAACGTACCACTATCACCCCAGTATTTAGAAGTGGCAATACAAGTGATATTACGAATTATAGGCCAATTTCAAAGCTTTCGTCGGTCTTTAAACTTTTCGAATGTATTATAAAAAATAAGCTGCATTTTATTGTGAAGCAATTGATTAGTCCTAATCAACATGGGTTCGTGGCGGCCAGGTCCACATTAACTAATCTGAGTTTTTACAGAGGACTGCTTTGCGACTTTTCGACGTGGCTACCAGCTTGATGTGATTCACACCGATTTCTCCAAAGCCTTCGATAAGATTTCCCACAAATTATTGGTGGTTAAACTAGCTAATTTTGGTTTTCATTCTGTTTTTTTTTTTTGGATTGGATCAAGTCGTTCTTGGATAATAGGAAGTCTAGTGTTCTTATTGATGGTGTCTCATCGAAACCATTTATTGCAACCTCTGGAGTTCCTCAGGGTAGCATTTTGGGTCCATTATTTTTCATTCTTTTTATAAATGATGTATCGTTGTGTTTCTCTTCAGCTCGGTTTCTTCTATACGCGGACGACCTAAAAGTATACTCTGCGGTTAGATGCCACAGCGACTCGATCAATCTTCAATCAGAACACAGTATGCTCTATAATTGGTGTGCAATGAATCATCTCACATCAATAAATGCCACAAAGCTACGTTCTCTAAACTGCCTAAACCTCTGTGCACTTCGTACCATTTAGCTAACACTTTTCTCGAATTGGGTGAAGTCATTAAACACCTGGGAGTGTTTTTTGATCCCCAGTTTAATTTTAATGCGCACATGAATTACACCATCTCAAACTTTCTTGCTATGCTAGCTTTTGTTAGACGACATTCTTCGCAATTTTCGGACCCGTACACACTTAAGACTTTGTTCACTGCCTTTGTACGGTCTAAACTGGAATACGCTACGTTTATCTGGAGGACCGTATCACGCTATTCACATCAATCGTCTGGAGAGAGTGCAAAAAATATTCCTACGCTGTGCTTTGCGCAGCCTATATTTTTCTGAACCGATTCCACCATACGAGTCGCGTTGCCAATTGATTAGCTTATTTACATTAAATAATAGACGCTCACTACTGTCTATGTCATTTCTTCTCGACATCGTCTTCGGTAAAGTCGACTGCTCGTCCCTTCTTGGGTTGATAGATTTCACTGTGCCGAGTAGAAACCTTCGTCGCTTTGATACTTTTCGTATTGGTTTAAATAAAACGGTTTACAATGCAAATGCCCTCATTGTTAGGGCTTTTAATGAGTACAACTGTTTCTCGAAATTTTTGGATCTTGACTTGTCGGAATCAAAATCAATTATATACAATAGATTGAAAAACTATTTATTTTGTAAAAATTTAGAATAGCCTTTATTGTATTCTACTCTTGTTCTTTTTACGTTTTCAATTTGTAACTAAAATATATAGCTTGTAATTTTTCATAACGTCTGTACCATATATAAATTTAGACATTAAATAAATAAATAAATAAATAATTTGCATAACTTATCACTTATCCGCTAAAGTCTTTTTGCTAAGCATTTCAAATTTTAGTACAATGCTTATCTATGATTTTTAATGGTATATTATACTTATAAATTTTCATTTGAGTGACTTTTCCCTATCAAATTGGTGAAACACAAAACTTTGCGCAAGTTCGATAATTTGCTAAAATGCTAATGATAATTCGTTGGTGCAATAAGGTCCTGCACTTACAAAAGCATGTTAATAAGGGCAAAGCAACTTTTTCACTGCAAAATTAGGCCTCTGTTGCACAACTGACCCAAAAACTTGGGGAACAGTACCTAATTTGGATATAGGCCTACAGTTCAAAACATCATTATTGTTGCAGTTTTTATAAATTGGCGTAACTAAAGCATTTTTCTAGTGGCCAATAAAATATCCGGCCGAAAGAGACTTGTACAGAATTGTTAATGGCTGAACCCGAGAAGAGCACCGTTTGAGCATAGCACCTGAATGGCCATCAAAATCCAATTTAATAAAAATTTAAGGAAAATGTTGCTATTCGCCTTCTTGTCATTAAGGAAGAGTAGTAGGCATTGAGTGTAATCTATCTGGGTTTATAGCCACGCTATTCCAATGAACTGATAAAAGCAAGTAAATAGAAAAACAGCACAGGATATGGGACGGTTTCAGGACATTAAACAAAATACTGAACATTTCGTATCCCGTACAAACTAAATAAATTATTAGGACGTTTGATTAAAAAAGAGGACCATCCGGTACAATACAGGAAGGATGGTCACCGTACATATGCACTTAACTCTACATAAACTCCTAAGATGACATAATTTCTTGTGCTATGTGTGTTACGTTTTGCAATAAACACTTATATTGTTTTTTTTAATAACTTTTTTTTTAATAACTTTTTTTTTAATAACTTTTTTTTTAATAACTTTTTTTTTTAATAACTAAATAAATCTATCTTTTGAATTTTTAATTATAGATTTGTGGAAGTAAGATTCTTTAAATCTTTATTAAAACTTTTCAAGTGCACTTTTATATTTTTTTCAGAAGGAGCTTCAAATATATAAATTAGGTTTTCTCAGAACTGTGATTTTCGACTTAAGCGACTACTGCTGATGACCCCAGATATTTATAATCTGTAACTATTATACAAATAAAAACTTTTCGTTACAGGAATCAAACAAAAATGGTATTTAACCAGCAGTTTGGCAGTGTATTTCGGACGTATCACAATCCAACGTATTTTTCGAGACGTCTTTTTCGCTTTGCTGATATATATACGAGTGATATCACAAACTTGGCAAACTATTCTGTCTCGCACACTTTTTACCCGCGTCGTGGTGTAATGCCCCATGAGTACATTTCCTACTTCATGTAAACATACGAGTATTTTTTAATAAAAATGTTGGAAATCCGTAGGCTGCACCACTGTGTTATACATAGTTTTTCATGTTTCGAATTTACAACATAGTTTTTCATTTCGAACAAATAGATACAGAATAGCACCAATTCTCATATAAAAAAAAATATGGGGATCGATAGAGAACATTTAGCTGGCTGAGGTTAGGAAAAATAACGCCCATAAGTCCAACATCGGCTACGCTGAGCACAGTATTTTTGCGCAGCACACAGAAATATGTACACCAAATTAAGGGTGGTATTATCACTTGCGAAGCGAACGGTTTGGCGAACGCAACTAAAATAAGCATTAATAGTAGGCTTGGGCAGATTTTGAATTAAAGAGTGAAAGAGTAAGCTCTTAATTGAACTAGCTCATTAGTTCGTTCATTAAAGTGAGCTAAACTTTTCCGTAGCGTAGGGCTGCCAGACGTCCTGGTTTTCCAAGATTTGTCCTGATTTAGACAAATTGTCCTGGGGCCCTGGTCCACACTTAAATTGTCCTGGTATTTTAGTGAAGGTACATGTAGACAGTCCTCTAATTTTAAGCAGATTTTCGCTATGAAAAAAGGTTGAGCTTTCTGTCATTAGTAGTCGAAAATCAATAAAGAAACCGGTTTTTTTAACATGTTGAATATCTGACGAGTTTACCTTACCAAACGCCAAAAAAAGTGAAAGTTCCTAATAAGGTACACGGATGAGGGGTCATAAATAAGTACTACCGAGTAGATAATTTCAGGAGCTAAAATCTCATCCAGAAGCCCTTTCTGATAGTTATGCCTTTCCCTCCTTTTTTTGTTTATGGCGGCATGAATTGAACGGCTTCTGCTTTCTGCTACTCAAAAAAGAGCTTCCTGAAGGGCTTTTGTAGGACGCCTTTTGAAGAAGTTTTTTTAATTCATAAAAATCATACTTCTTCAAACAATTTATTTAAGGCTCATATCAAATATGTTTTATTTACAGGTCTATTCTGCACGTCACCGATGGTTTTGTAACCGGAAAATTTTATTACCAAAAGATGTTACCAGTTAACCGGAATTCTGAGTACGTTGGTTATGCAGTTAAAATGTTCAGCAATTCAGCTATGAAGATTTGTGGAATTTCTGGCATTGCATATTTCACGGGGCAATATTTTGTTTACAGCTTATGAGATGGCAACAAAGTTTACCGGTTACAAGAGTGCACAGAATGCGAAAAGGGTTTAAAAATTTACGGAAACTTTATTTGCAGGCTACAAAATTTTTGTTGCCCGCGCAGAATGGACCTGTTAGACCTAAAATGCTTATTGAATCGTATCAGTAATGATAAATAATTTAAAAATATACTTAAGTGCATTCGCGTAAATTGTTAATAGGAAACACCTTTCTAGAAAGCATGTTGGGAAAAACTTTATTAATTCTTATTGCGTAAGTATTTTAGAATGGTATCACTTCAGACAGCCTACCTTAATTATCTTTAGGTTATGCATATACAAAATGGCAAAAATGATCATGAAGCGCATTGTAGGATATATGGAAATTGGCTAATGGTGGTAGGGCAAACATTCAGGACCACATTAAAGGCGCCGAACATTTTTCCAAGTTACCTCACCGTCAAGAGCAATTTGTTCTTTAATGATTAAAAAAATTAAGAACTTCAGTGTTTCATCATCACCAATCATTCAGCCCTACGGATTGTGCTACATTGTTTTTATATCACAAATTTCTTTTAAATAATGCAACGCTGGAACCAATGCAACTTTACTTATAGGCAATGTAAATACTGCCACCATATTCACTTGAACCTTCGCTTTTAATTTGGATGATAAGTGTCCTTGTCGATGTGTTCAGGATTATGCCAGTAGGTAGCAACACTAATAAAAATGGAAATGCAATTTTAAACCACATATCAGTCAAAATTCATGCAGTGGGCCACTTAATTAGCACTGGTCGAGACTTTTATGATTGTTTTTAATCTTTTTACAAATTTTACAATTTATGATATAAATATATGAAGATTGTAAAGTGTTTTTTGCAAAATTTTAATTTTTTTCATAAGTTATTGTTTAAAGAATTTTTAAGTATCAACTCAGAAAAAGATTATTTTCTAGCGATCTACTTAATGAATCCGGTTGAAATTTTTTATGAGTAATAAATAATAATCAAGCTTTCGAAACAAAAAAATCGATCGCTAATTTGTTGCGAATAGCAACAATTTATTTAAAAAAATTAAAATAAAAAAGTCTTCCCAATATATTCCACAACTTTTATCCCAAAATTCAGATTCCTTTTTTTCCGATGAGCAAATTAAAAAAAAAGGAAACTTTCATACGGTCAGAAGTTATGCTACTTTTTCTCCTGATGTTCCGCATACACGACAACGTGGCAGCGCTTAATTGCACGCTTCTTACAGCATAATACCTCTATATGCGAATGCGGTTTGTGAATACAACTACTTTTTTTTGTTCAGATATTAGTAACACGAAGGTTGGTGTCAAATAATGTGTCAATTAATTAACTCGATTTTAATAAAATGTCCAAAGCAAATGTCTGTTGCAATCCTCTGAATAAGACTAAACATAAATCTGCTTATAAAAGCATACCTAGGTTAGGTTAGGTTAGGTTTGAGTGGCTGCCCCGCGCAAAGCGCGAAGCACACGTGGACTGGAAAAGCCCGATGTGGCCGAAGCCATTTCTTTCTTTCCCCCCTTAGTAATTGAACCACCGAGTGCGTTTTATATAACACAAAAAGTCGAGAACGTTCGCCGAGTTCAAGTCGGCCAAACAATCTAGAAAGTACTTGTTGAAGAATTGGTTGCGCATGTTGGCCAGGTCAAGACAATGGCAGATATAGTGTTCGATGGTCTCCACCTCTTCCTCGTCCCTGCAACTGCGACAGAAATCGTTGGTGGGGTATCCTAACCTTTTTCCGTGTGTGCCCATCAGGCAGTGTCCGGTGATTACCCCGACTACTAATCTGAGAGAGGAGCGGCCTAGCCGGGTGAGAGCCATGAATCGCTTTACATCAATCTTTGGCCAAATTTGCCTGGTAGTATGGCAGGTGGTTTCCACAGCCCGCCTTATATATACCTCCTCAACGAGTTTCGCCTTTAGTCTGTGTTTTCAGGAGGTTAGAGGTATTCCCGCATTCTGAGCAGAATTGACTATAGATATTTCCGTCCCCTTCCCTGTCAGCTCGTCGGTTAGGCAGTTGCCAGGGATGCCCCTATGTCCCATGCAACAGCCAAGGAGCATTTTGATGCCAGCTGGTTGAGAGTCTTCCTGCAGCGCTCCCGTGACAAGCATGGCACACGCTCCACCTTGGCTCTGTATAAGGTATTGTTTTGCGCAGGCCACCATACGGTGACCCCATAGAAAAGGATGTGTCTTATCACAGCTGGTTTTATTCCCCATTTTTTGCCAATAGCCGTCTTGCAGGCATACAGGGCAGTATTGGCCTTCCTTGATTGGTCTTCAATGTTTCGCTTCCAGTCAAGTTTCTTGTCCAGAATAACTCCAAGGTATTTCACCTCGGTTGAGAGAGTAAGTGCCACCCCGTTTAGGGTGGGAGGTTTAAATAAGGGAGTTTTATACTTGTGAAAAGTACCATTTCTGTCTTGGCAGGATTGACACTAAGTCCCATTCCATGGACCAGATGTTTACCGGACCAATGGCGTTTTGCAATAACTCACTCAGGACCTGAAGATGTTTGCCCGTTGCAACGATTGCTATGTCATCGGCGTACGCTATGAGTTGACAACCGGTGCTCTTTAGGCTTAGAAGTATGGTGTTCACAGTGATCGCACTTCTACCACATTGTGGTAGATCTACCACTTTTCGGAGCATCCACCACATCTACCACACAAGGTCTGATATCTACCACATTTTCGCATTTTTGAGTAGTTATAATCATGATAAAAATATAGTAAGGTAGGACCGCACTTTTAAAATTCTTGACGCTTCCAAGCAATTTAGTTTTTAAATTTACTCGCAAACTCACACACACATTTTCATTTTTAATCTCAAGCAACAACAATTTCGATTTTTTATTTTCACTTTTATAAATGCTGGCAAACTTCAAAAAAAAATCATGGCCGACAAATTGAGAGAACGGTTCTACCTTGTTATGTTTTTATCATGGTTATAATTAAGCTCCACATGATTTTCTTTATTTCTTTAATTTTACGAGCAAAAATTGACCAACACTAAACACTATGTGATAACAAGTAGGGACACGATATCGAAACGAAAGTATCGATTTAAAGTATCGCTGTAAAAATATCGGGTTCCATTAATATCGTAATAAAAAGACCCGGTATTCCAAATATCGATTAAAAATTCAAAAAATTAAATCTGAATATTGGTCAAATTTTCTATTAAAGAATTAACACTTTGCACTTTAATAAGCACATCACTGAAGGCGCGTCACATACAAACCAAAGATAGTACAAATTTCTGCGCTTTAAAGTGCAAAATATATCTATATTGCTTTACATATAAATTCCAATGTAAGTAGGGTTATAGTACGAAATAGATTTGCAAGAAATGGTACACTAGCTAAGGCTGAAATTCATGTTTTATTTGCGTTAAAAATTTGTTTAATGTTAACAACAAAACTTTCAATAGAAATTTTAGTAAGGTAGCGTCACGTCAGATACTGCGGCTGATAAAAAAGCAGGACAGATTTTTACATTTTTGGAATTTGGAAAATTAACTTTAAATATTTTAAATATTACTACAAAAAGTTTTATACAAATAGTCTTGGCCCAATTCCCAAAGTTTTGACATTTTTATACCTTCCATGAGCATTATAACTTTGGTCCGATATTTGTAAGTACCAGAATAAGAAGAGATAGACCCATCAAAATGTATACTTAAATGATCAGGACGTCGAGCTGAGTCGATTTAGCCATGTCCGTCTGTCTGTCTGTCTGTCTATCTGTCCGTCTGTTTGTATGCAATCTAGTCTCTCAGTTTTCGAGATATCCGGATGAAATTTGGTAGGTGGGTGTATTTTTATAATGTGTGAAGTGGACGCGTTCCACTTCCATAATTGCGGGGGCATACCTGCAACCTCCGCGCTGTGTGGAGCCCTAGCGCTCCGCTGCTGTGCCGACATTGAGAACAAAAAAAAAGGAGCCCTGGCGCTCCGCTGCCGTGTTGCTTGCTGCGGGACCTTTGTAGGTTGCGGGAACTTGTCTCGCACATTCCCAAGCTGCTGCTGCTACCTTCGATGGTGTCTGGACGGGAGTCGGAATGTCCTGCTAACTCCCAAAAAAGATATTCCCGGATATTTTCACAAACACG
>NW_023460201.1:0-40876 GCF_013731165.1 Rhagoletis pomonella
GGCCAAATAATAAAACGTATACTTTTAAAATTCCATTGTGCGAGGAAGGACAAGATTAGGTTAGTACATATTTAGAGAAATTAGGAAAATAGTCAAAGCGTTAGAGAACATAAACTTAAACTGCATAGGCGCATATTTAAGTGCGGAAGAAGCCAGTACATTGTTTGTTAGAGGTATAGGAAATTAGATTTAAAAAAATTATCCCTTTGCTTAAGGAAAATATAATGGGGAAGACAGAATCAAAAGTCGCCGATAAAAACGACAACGTTGTAAATGAAATGGAAATAATAGAAACGCCAAAGGCAACTAACATTTTATTCTGCCAAAATCTGCCTACGATCTATACCAATGGCATAAAGGCGGTATAAAGAAAAAATATCTAAAAAGAGGCGCCTCGATTGAACAGTTATAACGAGTTCATGGGAAACTGTTGTTGAAAAAATTCAAATACACAAAAGTATCTTTTTAAAATCACACAAGTGACTCACTCAAAATCATTCAATACGTAGAAATACTGTATTAAAACATCTAAAAATCTTGTATAACAGCATAGAAAACATTAGATACATAATTAACGCCTATAACCGTATTTTTACGACAAGGCATCAAAAACTAGCCAACGAAACATTTAACGATCCCAAAGAGAAATTAACTAAAACTCTTTAAAAATTTGGTATGGACCAAAATATTTAAATTAAGCTAGAAAAAAAATTTAAATCGATTTGGATTCAATACCGCAGCTAGACGATAGTAGTAGTAAAGACTCAGATAGCAACATAGACAATACTAAAGAAAGTAAAAAGATTGAGGACACCAACACAATGCCGCATACAGCCGTAGAGTTTCTTAGTATTGCCGCGCGACTCATACCAGAGTTTGACGGTAAAGCAGAAAAGCCGCAGCAGTTTCTTTGACGGGTTGGAACTGGTGCAACTAGTTAATTCAGGAAGACAACGAGAACATAGCGATAACCTTGATAAAGTCCAAGCTAAAAGGGACGGCAAGAAACCTTATAAGTATTGAAAGCATAATAGATCAAATAATAAACAAACTGAAAATAGCAGTCAAATGCGAATCAGTCGAAGTAATAACTGCTAAATTGATGAATATAGGGCAGCAAAGTAAAGCAGCCAACGCCTATACAAAAGAAATAGAAGATCTGACTAGGGCATTAGAAAATGCATATATTAGTGTTGGGATGATCGCAGATAATATTGAACAAAACAATTGTTTACCGGTTGACAGTTCGCAGAAAGGAGGAAGAAAAAATTTATTCAAATGACATTGTATTGACATAAAGTGTTACAATTCATAGTGCACTAAGTGCGACAATTCATAGTGAAGTAAGTGCGACAACTCGGTGTCGAATTTAGTGCAACATCCTCCGTGAATTAATTTTTCTGAGTTAACTTATTAAATACCGTTTCTATTATTTTATGATATATCTACTAGTTCAAATTTCTAAGGGATGTGGCAGAATGACCAAAGTTGATGCTTTAATCGTGCATGCCAAACTTCGTTAAAAATGTTAACAACTTTGCTTTAGTTACAGCCTTAGTTAAAATATCAGCTGGCATGCTATCAGTTGGCACTTCATATATGTTTACATGTTTTTCTTTGGCTGATTGTACAATATATTTTGTCTTAATATCAATATGTTTAGTTCTTGGAGAGTAATTATTATTTATTGCTATGTCTACCGCCCCCCGATTATCACAAAAGATTGCAATTGTCTCTGATGCTTTTGGAGTCAATTCAACTCTGAGGCCTTTTAACCATGTTGCCTCCTGTATGGCTTCGGTCGTAGCCATAAATTCCGCGTCCGTTGTAGATAACGCAACTGTTTGCTGCCTCCTACGCCAAGAAATCGCTCCTCCCTGCATAAGAAATACATATCCAGTGGTTGAATTTCGTTTGCCCAGTCTGATTCGCTAAAACCAATCAGGACGGTAGATGCCTTCATGATGTGTGTAATGTTCCGATAAACACGTTTCAAGGCAACTCAATGGGTTTTTCCCGGATTCTCAGAGTACCTGCTAAGTAAATTAACGGCATAATTAATATCTGGCCGTGTAACCTGAGCAGCAAACTAAGGTACCAATCGCCTCTATATGGTACAGATCGCATTTCATACCGTTCCTCATTAGTTTTTGGACACATATCTTCACTAATCTTTTGAGTTATGTCTAGAGGAGTTGTTGTTGGGTTCGCGCTACTCATACCAAATCGGTCAATTATTTCTCTGATTTATTGCGACTGATCGATGGTAATGGATTCGTTTGATTTATCACTTGTGACTGTAATCCCTAAAATAGATGACGCCTCGCCAAGATCTTTTATCTGGATATGTTTCTTTAGTTCATTTTTTAATCGCCGCCCCTGATCTGAGTTATTTGCCAAAAGAAGCAGATCATCAACGTACATCGCAACTATTAGTAAGTTATTGTCTGCTATCAAATAAAATATGCACTGGTCGACATGCGAACGTTTAAGTCCAAACTTCGTTATAACGTCTGCTAATGCCACGTTCCACAAGGACTGCTTTAATCCGTATATTGATTGGATAAGTCGAAACTGGACCGATTTGAACCGTCGTCAAACAGCTCTGGTTGTTCCATGAAAATCTCGATATCCAGTTTCCCATGCAAAAATGCAGTCACTACATCCATCTGCGTAATTTTCAGATCAAATTGTACCTCCATTGATAATAGAAATCGAATCGACGTATATCGAACAACGGGTGAGAATGTTTCGTTATAGTCCATGCCAGCGAATTGCGTGAATCCCTTCGCAACTAGCCTGGCTTTAAACCTTACAACATCTCCATCACTATTACGCTTGGTTTTGAACACCCACTTGCACTTCATAGGTTTTTTTCCTTTTTTGGTCAACTCCCAAGTTTTATTTTCAGCGAGGAAGTTCATTTTTTCAAGCATTGCATTTTCCAGTGCTCTCTGTTCTCGCTCGACAAAGCCTGCTTGACAGTCGTTTGATCATTTTCACTAACCGCAACACAGACATAATTCGGTTTCGGCTTATCTGCGTTGCGATTCGACGGTTGACGTTGTACAGTTTCTTGGTTCAAGATCATTCGCTCTTCCCGTGTCAGTGGCTCTTCTTCAGGATCGAATCGGCTGTAATCTTTTCCCTCTTCAATCGAGTCTTCAGCTTACTATTTTTATTGACGACAGTCTCGTTTGAACATGTGCTTGAAGAATCGCTACCTTCGAACTGCTTCCTGCAGTGGCACAATAGCTCTGTTGGCGTTATCAATTTCATGGCTGGTAACGTTGTCTATAGTTTCGTTGTCTATAAATACGTCTCGACTCACAATGACCTTTTTTAACGACTTGTCATACAATCGGTACGCTTTATGATTATTAGCATAGTCGATAAAAATGCACTCATTTGCTTTGACATCCAACTTCTAACGCTTCGCATTGGGCACATGAGCAAACGCTTTGCATCCAAATACCCGAAGAAAACTCAGGTCAGGTGCCTTATTGCCTTATTTCCTCTGCATTTGTCGTCCTTCCCCGGCAAGGGACGATGTTGACTACTTTCACTGCCACCATTAACGCTTCTGCCCAGAAGCCTTTAGATAGATTAGCATCGGATAACTTGCACCTAATAAGATCCGCTCGGCAGTACCGTTCTGCTGCGGTGTGTACACAGCCGATGTTTGGTGAACCAGGCCATTCTTTGCAGAAAACTGTTTAAACTCGGTATTTACAAATTCGGTTCCATTATCACTTCTAAAAATTTAAGTTTGTAACTAGTTTGCTTTTCCGCCATTTTCTTAAATTCTACAAAGCATTTGAATACTTGCTTTTTACTTTTCAAGTCCTCAGTGACAGTTACAAAGTAACGACAACCACCAATTATTTGTGCATCAAGTTCACAAACATCTGAATGTACAAATTCTAAAATATTATTGGCTCTGGTGCCTTCTTTAGGAAAAGGTGAGCGACACTGCTTGCTCTTGATGCACGTTTGACATATGCCCGGCTTTAACTGATCATTTTTGAAGTCGATGTGCTTCAAATGCCTTAACTTTTCAAAACTCATATGTCTAAGCGACGGTGCCATTAAACATTCCATCAACTAAGCTCCCCGTTGCAATGATTGCTTTTTTTTTTTGTTGTTTTTCTTTGTTATTAACAATATTGCAGCCGTGGTAACTAAAAACCACCTCGTTACCTTTCTCAACAATCTGACTTACAGAGATAGGATTAGCACAAATGCCTGGAACGTGTTGAACATCAGGGTGAACACACCAAAACTGCGACACTTTGGGAAGCTTATAACTTACCTAAAAAGGTTTCAATATTTTGAAACTCAAATGCCATGAGTAGACCATGACCTTAGCTTCACGTAGGATAAATTTCATTTGAATTTGATTTCTAGTTAAGTTAAAAATGGCAACCGAGTTAGAAACGAATCAAATTATTTTGCATGAGTTCATAAATAATCGGGCCTGAAGTGCGCGTAAAATTGCTGAAAATCTAAAATTGCACCATTCGACAGTTTGCAGCGTTTTGAATCGCTACAAGGAAGGTCTGGCAGTTACCAGAAATCCTGGAAGCGGGGGTGAACATGGTCAAAGTGATAAAAACAGTGCTCTGAAGGTCCGCAGTGCGTTTTCGCGAGATCCGAAGATTTCGTCGTACAAAAGGTAAAGCGCAAAGCTTCATTGAGAAGTTTTGAAGCTCAAACAGCGCCAGATCGAGACGCAAAGCAGAATGTTACAGCTAAATCCTGCAGCTGGAAATTGTATGAATCCCAAATTACAAAATACAAATGCATGGTTATGGACGACGAAACCTACTGCTTTCAAAATTTCAAATATATTGCTGGTCAA
Source organism: Rhagoletis pomonella (assembly GCF_013731165.1). Taxonomy (NCBI): domain Eukaryota; kingdom Metazoa; phylum Arthropoda; class Insecta; order Diptera; family Tephritidae; genus Rhagoletis; species Rhagoletis pomonella. The sequence continues at coordinate 4,862 of NW_023460201.1, forward strand.
GATTTTTATACTGCTGCAAGTCGTCAAGATGCCCCTGAAAGCTGTAGGCTGAAAACGAAATCCAAATTTCCAAAAAAAATACATGGTTTGGCAAGCTATTTGTTCCTGTGGCCGTAAGAGCAACCTTTATTTCACATCCGGGACAATGAACGCTCGAGTTTATCGGGATGAGTGCCTCAAAAAGTGTATTTTGGCATTTATCAACAGACATGGTAGACCACTGTTCTGGCCGGACGTGGCAAGCTGCCACTATGCCAAACAACATCAATTTTGTACCTCGCGCCTGCAATCCACCCAATTGCCCAGAACTACGTCCTATTGAGGAATATTGGTCAATAGTGGAAGGGATATTGAATAAGACGGGTGAAACTGTAAGAAATATCGAAGAATTCAAAACAAAGTGGTTGTGGGCGTCGCGTAAAGTCGATGATACTTTCGTGCAGAAGATGATGGCGCGTGTGCGACGAAAAGTCCGATCACTTGCATATTGAGCAAATAATCACCCTCATTGCGAGAGTCGTGTCGAATGCAAGTCGTTTTTCGATAGTCGAATCGTATAGAAAATCTCACGTCATTGCCTAAAATTTCCACTCGACTAGTGTATTAAAACGGAAAAACTTGGCAGCACTGTATAGTTTTCGACGATTTTCGTCGCTTACTTATTTCAGCACGACAGTAGACAATGCCAATGTTGTCGAGTCGTACAATTTAGCCTAATTTACGACTTACGCAATGAGGCTGAATAACTAATATTTTAACATGTTAATTATATATAAACTTCAAAGTATTATACTAAAAAAAAACATTTTAAAGCCTTCTAGAGTCTTTCTGGTAGTAATTTTTAAATGTCGCAGTTTTGGTATGTTCACCCTTTGATATCTTTTACTTGGCCATTGCATAAAATATTTTGTGTGATATCGGCTGATTTTTCAACAGTCATCTTTTGGTTGTTTGCGCATGTTATTTGATTCGAATTTGGTTCCGAAACGTTCTTCATTAACGTATCACTGTTTGTCATATGTGCGGTTGCACCGCTGTCGAAATACCAGTCACTTGACAATGATCTTTGTGCAATGAATGAAGAAAATAACACTACCTTCTCCGATTTTAATTTTGGGCATTGTTTCTTAAAATGGAGACCGCCACACTCGAAACACTTGACTAGCATACCTTTATGTCGCTTGCTATTTTTGGCTAACCTTTTGCCTCGTACCGTAAGTGCCGTTTGGTTTCCACTCTTTTCGAATTCTACTTCTTGCAATAAAATATTTTTAACATAATCGAGGGTAATCTCATTAACTTTTGTTTCAATGCTCATAACCATTGGTCTAAATTCTTCCGGTAGATCGCACAAAATAATTGCGCCTGCAATTTGCTCGTCTAGTTTAAATCCAGCCGATTAAATTTTTGAGTGTAGTGACAAACATTGGGTCACATAGTTCTGCATGGATTCACAATCTTCCAGCTTCAGGGAAATCCACTGTTTGAGAAGGGTGACCTTTCGAACTATACCTTTGTCTTCAAAAGCTGATACTAGTGCGTTCCAACCATCTTTTGCATATTCGCAGCTCTCCTAATGCGTGTACACACTCGAGTCGACCAAAGGAGTCAACTCGGCTAAAGTTTTTTCGTCTTTGGCCAAGTCATTTTTATTTGTGCTTGCCGTTTCATCAGTTTCACATTATTTCCAAAGGCCTTTTATAATTAAGTGGGCCTTTGCCCCGACTTTCCAAATAGCGAAGTCTTCTCTACCTTTTAGGCGGTCAAATGGCAATTGTACATTCATGTTGCTCCAACAACTATTGAAGACTCCTTACCTCACCGAAGGTTTTTATGCCGACTTGCAGGAAAAACGAATAATCCTTATACAAAATTTCGCAGAAATAATGTGTTATTCATAGGGCGCATAATTTAGAGGATCAAATCTTCTAAAACTTTGATCGGATGGTCCACAACCTGTTGGGATGATCGCAGATAATATTGAACAAAACAATTGTTTACCGGTTGGCAGTTCGCAGAAAAGAGGAAGGAAAAATTTATCCAATTGACATTGTACATATTGACATAACGTGTTACAACTCATAGTGAAGTAAGTGCGACAACTCGGTGTTGCATTTAGTCCAACAATTAGTGATGGTTTGGGAACAGAATTGGCCAATAAATACAGCATGGTAATGGAGGCAGGCAATTTTAATAACATGAATGAGGCCGTCTTAAAACTTGTCAATAGCTGCACAGAAATAACTGGGAAGCAAAACACAATAATGTTCCTAGACAAAAAAAAATAAAAGAACGAATCAATACTGGAATAACAATAGTAGAGGAAAATACAACTATAACAATCGCAATCACTCCTGTGGACGCGGAGGTTATGGAAACAACAATTATTATAGCAATAGAGGACGCTATAATAATAACCAATATCAAAGATGTAATAGACCAAGAGGAGGACGAAGTAGTTACCAACCACAAAATTCAAACAATAATGTCCGTTAGCAACGGCACAAAGTCCGGAAACCCAACCAGAGCCCCTAAGAACACAATAAATATATATCATTTAAATTTAAACCACAGAATTTTTGTAAAATTAAATATACCAGGAAGTATTAAACTACTAACATTTTTAGTAGACACAGGAGCAGAAATATCATTATTAAAATATGATTACGTATCGCAACACCAGTTAAATACAAAAAACAATTCAGAAATAAGCGGAATAGGTCAAGGAACAATATCATCAATAGGAACGATATTTTTAGAATTTCAAGTAGATAATATACTAATACCACATACATTTCAAATCGTAAATGAAGATTTCCCTATGCCATATGATGGTATATTGGGCTTAGATTTCTTAAAGACATTCAATTGTCTTTTAAATTTTCTTAACGGAAATGACTATCTCATAATACGTCCGGGCAATCACAAACAAATCTCTAAACGAGTTTATCCGGATCACATAGAGAATTCAATTTTTTATTTTTTTTTATTATTACGCATCTATCATATTAAAAGATGCGTATTATTATTACAACTAATATGATCAAAAGTACATATTAACAAGTAATTTAAATTGGATAAGATTTAAAATGTGTGAAGACAAAAACAGTTTTTTAGAAAAATTGCAGAACAGTTTTTCGCTTTAGTCGCCGGCGCAGTGAGTTCGTCTTGAGGAGACTGGAAGCTACAGCATTGACATGGCATCTTAATCGCTGTTTGTGGGCTCTAGCTGTTTCCTTTGTCACTATAGTGACAGTTGGCATGCAGAGATCACGGTGGAGATCGGAGTTTCGGATGTAGAATGGAGCATTTACTATACTTCTGAGCACTTTGTTCTGAAAGCGTTGAATAGTATTGACGCAGTTAAGACTGGCACATTCCCAGAGTTGGATGCCGTAAGACCAAACTGGTCTTAGCACTTGTCTATACAGCAGTAATTTGTTATGGATTGACAGCTTGGAGTTTCTGCCAATAAGTGCATTTTGGTTAATTTCAAGTCAAGCTCTTCCCGTTTTTTCTTAATATGTGCCTTAAAACGTAGTTTAGCGTCCAGCGTAATACCAAGGTATTTCGCTTCATTAACATGTGGAATGATTACATTGTCGATATAAACAGGTTTATGATCTTTAAAGAGAAATCTAAATGCCGCGACGTAGAGTTGTTGAGTTTGATTCGCCATTTATTGGCCCGTGATACAACCGCGTTAACAGCGACTTGCAGATTAGATGTACAGACTGTTTCCGATTGCTAATAGGGTGGTATCATCAGCAAACGTTGCCGTAAAATGTTGGCCTAGAACCGGTAGGTCATAAGTATATAGCAAATACAGTAGTGGGCCTAGGACGCTTCCCTGAGGTACTCCAGCATTTATTTTGCATAGGTTAGAACAAGATTCCCTTTCTTTCACTCTAAAGTATCTGTTTTTCAGATAAAATGACAAGATTTCGCAGTAGACGTGTAGCAGAAGCATCTTTAGTTTTTTAAGCAACCCGATGTGCCACACTTTGTCGAATGCTTGGGAAACATCTAGAAATACTGCAGAACACACTTTGTTAGCTTCCATTGCGGATTCGATTGTTTGAACAACTCGATGGACTTGATCTATTGTCGAATGACATTTACGAAACCCAAATTGGTGAACAGGGATTAGGTTTTTGTTTTCTATAATCGGAAGCATGCGCGACACCATAAGTTTTTCGAACAATTTAGATAGCATGGGAAGTAACGAAATAGGTCTATAAGAAGACCTTGAAGACCGTTGTTGGGCGGTTTTCCAGTTTTGGGTATCATTATTACTTCGGCCATCTTCCAATATATGGGAACATATCTAAGTTTAAGATACAGGTTAAAGATATCTGACAAACATACAATGCAATCGTGTGGCAGGTGACGCGAAACGTCAGTGGTTACAAGGTCAAAGCCCGGTGACTTCTTCACTTTAAGCTTATTCATTTCATAGACAACCCACGTCTCGTTTGTGTTTGCTGAATCGCTTGCATCAATATCCTTCGATCCTTCGTTGGGTGTGAACGTTCTACTTAGATGTTCAGCAAAGATATTAGCTTTTTCAGTGTTCGTTTTCGCCCAAGTATTTTCGTTTACTTTGATCGGGGCGCTGTGCTTTATAGGCCGTGCAAAATTTTTAGCTGCTTTCCATAATGAGTAGGCAGTGTTACTGTCCGCTGAGAGACCCGACAGGAATCTACTGAATTCAACCTCATTAAATGACTTCATTGCTTTCCGTAGTTCTCTGGTAATTTTATTGAGCCTCTGTTTGTCTACTGGAAACCGGGATTGTTGTCATCATCGTCATAGTTTTCGTTTTTTGGTGACTAATTCCACAATGTAACCAGGATACTTTTTTCTGTTTTGGAGAATCGGTTGAGTGGGTATGCTAGTCCAAGCTGCATTTTGGATTCGTGTGGTAAAACTTATAACTTCTTCGTCTGCCACAGTTGAGATGTTTCGGACCGGCTTTGAAAATTTCAGTAGTTCATTTTGGAAGTATTCCCAATCAGCGAATCTGTTCACTAGGCTAGGTTGATTATTAAAAGAACTGGCGAATGATCGGAGCTCAAGTCGAACCCTTCTGAAATGATAAGATGATTCTCAGGTATATTTTTAAAGACAAAAAAGTCAAACAAATCTGGTATCCGTTGGCCAGTAAGTAGGTTTTCCAGTTGAAATCGTGTTGCAACCCGCATGCTGAATGGCTCTGTAGAGTTCTCGACCCTTTGTTGTGGTGAGCCTAGACCCCCAATATGTGCGTTTCGCGTTAAAGTCTCCGCCAATAATAAAACGGCCTTCGTACCGTTCCAGGAGAGACAGGTAGTTATTGCATTTTAATAAGTGCCCAGGTGGGCTGTAGAGTGCAGATAGTACTATGGGTTTCTTGAAGGTTTGTACGGAAACGGATGTGACCTGGAACTCCTTGAGGCTGAGTTAGTCGTATAAATGATGTGACAATTTATTGTTGATAATTACGCGCTGCCACCACTTGCAGAATTTTCTACATGAATCGTATGGTAGATGCTGTGATTTTTAAAGCACATATGGGAATGCTTCGTGAAGTGCGTTTCAGATATTAGACATATGTCGATGTTGTTGTTATTAAGGAAGATTTAAAGTTCGTGCTGCTGTTTAGTTAAACCGTTGGGGTTCCATAAGAGTACCCTTAGACACTTAGTCGTCATCGATGAATTGTATGGAATGTTCGAGTGCAGATAGACGAAGTTCAATTGACTTGAAGAGCTTTGCTTGTGAATTTAGCTTGTCTAAAATCATTGTTAGGGCATCAGTATTCTCGGGGTGGCGTTTTTTGTGCTACGCTCGCATAGGTGGTGTTTTGCTTTGGCTTGTTTTTACTTGTACCAGAGATATGCGTGGTTTGTACAGGTAAAGTCTCATCTGAGGTTTGTGTTGACTTCTTTGATCTAAGTTTTTGAAGTTCTTTCGCAACTACACAACCGCAGGGTGAGATTCTCCGCAGTTGCAACATTTAGGTTTTTCTAAAACCGGTTTAGAACAATTAATAGAGGCATGCATACCAGCGCATTTGACACAGGCCTACCACAGAAATTCTGAGTATGACCGAAAGATTGGCATTTTTTACACTGAGGAATTAGTTTGGACGATTTTAGTAGCTCGGTTTGAACTATAGTTTTTAAGATACTCTTGCTCTCATAGACTTTCTTAATATCTTCAGACGTATCAAACGTCAGCATGAATATGTCTAGGGGCTCTTTCGTCCTCCACTTAAGTTCATTAACAGCGTTGATAGTCTTAAAGCCTTGTTCCTTTAGATCGTTTAAGATCGATTCTTTATCGCACGAATGGTGCTGGTTTTTAACTATAACTCTGATTGGTCTAAATTGCTTATCCTCATAGCTAAACCAAGGAACTTTCTCATTGTTCAGTAACTTTGTAACTGCGCGATAGTCGTCAGAGTTGAAGGTGATTACCCTATATATATGCTATTATTGGCTAGTTTCACGAATAAGTTGTTTTTAATAGTTGCTAACAATTGAGACTGAAGTTTTTTAAAATCATTTGCACCATTTACTACAATCGGTGGTGGGCGAATCACTTTCTTGGTTACCTCAGTTAAATATAAATTTAAATTGTTCTGATTGAGTTTTTTTATCCCACGGTTTTCTTACGTCTTCTACTATTTCAGGAGAGGACTCGGCTTTTTTTTTATTGTTTGCGACTTTTTTTAAGAATCCATTCGGTTTCTCGGGTAAGTTCTTCTTCATCAGTTTCATATATGCATACGTTTTTCTTATTGACTGTTTCAGAAACAGTTTGCGAACTGCCAGTAGGTTTTAAATTTTGATTTTCTGCTTTTAGCATAGCTATTTCATTTTTTAAGGCTTCACACAAGTGCTCTAATTCACATATTTTTTGCTTTAATTGAACATTTTCCATAATATCTGGGCCTATATTTCCTCCACCGCCTGGTGGAGGATTTTGAGTACCCATTTATTACGCCCTGAGCAATACGGCAGCACCGATTTCTTACGTGTTGGTAATGCAGTTCAGAATTTGACAACGGCCAGCTGATATTTATATTTGCACTCCACACAGCCGTTCGGTTCACAATTTATTGTTTTGGTTTTAATTTGTGTGGTTTGTTATTTAATTTTCTTTAACTTGTTTTTGTTTAATAGAGTTAAACAGTTTTGGCGCGTGTTTAACTTTCGTTTTGATGTTTCTTGGCGCGCGTTTACACAATATTTAAATATGATTTCTTTCGCTTGATTAACGCCGGGCAACCAGACGACTAGTTTCTATGGATGAGGACCGTTCTTGGCCAGCACATCAACAGCAAAATGAATCACGAAACGTGTCTAGCATCAAATAGTAGACAATTTACCACGAGCTTCAGAATAACACGTACATTTCGAATGACGTTTGTCGTTGAATTGAAAATTCAATAATAATTCCAGTCAGGTGAGAAGTAATTAGAAAATTAAACATTAAAAAAAATGAACCTGAAATATTTATACCAAACCAAGAAATTACTCCAGGAGTAATAATCAGCAACACAATTACAAATAAATAACGTCCGTTAGTCCGAATACTAAACATAACTAATGAAAATATTGCAATAAACAACCAAAACATTTTCTATGAAAAACTTTCCATCGTAGTCGTAGTCCATGAAATAGACCAAAGTAACTCAAGTAGTAGAAAAAAAGTGGTATTAGAAAAACTCTCAAAGAATTTTCACAAATATCCTAAAAAGGTATTCACTCAATTATGTTCAAAATATAGCGACATATTTGGCATCGATTCAGAGCAAATAATTTTTATAAGCAGCAAATACAACTTACAGATCCTACTCCTGTGTACATAAAAATTATAGAATCCCGCACGCCCACAAATTAGAGATAGAAAAACAAGAGAAAAAATTAGTAGAAGATAATATAGTCGAACCCGCTACACCAGCGTACAATAGTCCTTTACTTTTAGTTCCAAATTCAAATGAAAAACGATGGGGGTTAGTCGTTGACTACCGCCAAATTAACAAAAAAGTAGTTGCAGATAAATTCCCTTTACCAAGAATTGATGATATTCTTGACCAACTCGGAAGAGCAAAATATTTTTCATGCTTAGATCTCATGTCAGGTTTCCATCAAATAGAATTACAGAAAAATGCCAGAGATATTACTTCATTTTCCACAAGTAGTTGCTCATATCGCTTCAAACGACTCCCTTATGGCTTAAAAATAGCACCAAATTCTTTCCAAAGAATGATGGCATTTCCTGGCTTATCACCAGCACAAGCCTTTATCTATATGGACGATTTAGTCGTTTTAGGATGCTCTGAAAAGCACATGGTTCAAAATATAAGCGATGTATTTGTTTTGTGTAGAAAACACAACCTAAAACTCAACCCAGAGAAGTGCACATTCTTTATGCGTGAAGTAAAAACAAAATTATTCAAGACTATCCAAAACCTTAAGATGCCGAAGAAGCAAAAAGATTCGTAGCTTTCTGTAATTACAGAAAATTTATTAAAAATTTTCCGGAACACTCCCGCCACATAACAAGATTATGTAGAAAAAATGTGCCATTCGAATGGAATACAAACTGCGAAGAAGCATTCAAATATCTCAAAAATAAACTCATGTCACCAACTGTACTGTATATATATAGGACCATACAGTGTCATAGAAATAGACGATAGGAATAACTATACAATAGAAGACAAAAATAAGAAAAGCCTTAAAGTACATAAAAGTACATTAAAACTATTTAGCGCAAATTGTTCACCAAATGAATGAATATCACTTTTTGAAAATACAACTTGTCCTTTTCTCAAAACACTTTTTTTATTATATAATCAGAATTTTAACTATTTTGTGTAAATAGAGATTTCAAAAACATAACTAAAATAAATTTAAAAAACTAAAAAAAAAAAATCAAATAAAATAAAGGTAATATTATAATTTTGAAATCTTGTCATTTAGAATAATTTCATTTATTATATGTATCTAAGCGTGATCACAAATGCAGTGTGCTCCCGCTTCCAATGGGGGAAGGTGTATACGCTTACATAGTTGCAATACAATAACAACAAAGTAGCATGCCCATCCGGCGTATATTTATTTAATCCATTTTGGTAAATTGCACGTTCTCCGCATTCAGCAATTCTAGCGTGAGAACGATCGCAAAGCTTTTCGTTAATATTTTAAATCTGCGGCGTAAGCGTCGGACTCCTTCTTCAAAGAATTAGGCTTAACTTAAAAATATGTGATGAATAAAGTTCAGTTGCATTTAAAGCTTAAATCAAGAACGTTGTCACTTCAATTTACTCTGTAGAAAGAAACTTGTCCACCACTAAAAATAAAGAGCAAGGCTATACCACGACAAGATAGTGTCAAGTACCTTGGGATGACACTAGTTAGAAGACTTACATGAAAAATCATATAGAAAACAAAATTTTTCAAGCGAAACTAAAACAAGCAAGCCTTCAGTGGGTTATGGGACACAAATCTTTATTATGCCTAGAAAACAAGATGTTGATTTTTAATATGATGATTAAATCATGTTGGGCTTATGGAATTTGGCTTTGGGCACAGCGTGCTATTCCATTTTGAACAGATTTAAAAAACTGCAGTCGAAAATTTTCGCGCCATATGCGGAGTGCCGTGGTACATGAAAAATACGAATATCCACAAAGATCTTAATGTAAATAGGGTGCATGAGGACATAAGAGGGCTAAGCACCAGTTACTCAGTACGGTTAATGAACCATCCAAATCGACTAGCGAGAGATCTATGCAAGAAGACTAAAAAGAAAGGATTTTTCCGATATTACGAAATGGTGAGCAATATAATATATTTGGATATCCGCAAATATATCAATGTCGGCTCTGCAACTCTTCCTTTCAGACCGACTACCCAACACCAGTGTCACTGCTGCTCGGAAACTTGCCCTTTCCGACCGAAAACAGCCTACTGGATTGTAAATTTAAATATAGAGGCAGTGCGCAGGCGGTGAGGGTCTGGAACTCGTCCTTTCTGACCGTCCATCCTGCTGCTCGGATTCTTGTCCATGCCGACAGGCGCAACAACCGCAACAACTGCAATAAATATATATGTAAAAAAATCAGGGACCGTAACGGGTATAACTTTTAATTTAAAAATCGCTTTTTTGCTCAAAACATAACGATAATTTTTTGAGTTTTATTTTTTTACTCAGAAAATAATCGTTATGTTTTGAGTTCTATTTTTTGCTCGGAAAATGATGGTTATTTTTTGTCCGGAAAATAATGGCTACATATTAAGTCTTATTTTTTGCTCGGAAAATAATCGTTACGTTTTGAGTTTTATTTTTTGCTCGGTAAATAATGGTTACGTTTTGAGTTTTATTTTTTGCTCGGAAAATAATCGTTACGTTTTAAGTTTTATTTTTTTTCTCGGAAAATAATCGTTATTTCTTGAGATTTATTTTTTGTTCAGAAAATAAAACTTAACTTGTACGTATGCGTATGCGTAACGTAACGATTATTTTCCGAGCAAAAAGTAAAACTTAAAACGAAACCATTATTTTTCCAGCATAAAATAAAACCTTAAACGTAACCAAAAGAATAAAACTTAAAACGCAACGATTAGTTTCCGAGCAAAAAATAATACTCAAAACATAACGATTATTTTCTGAGTAAAAAATAACACTCCAAAAATAATGTTTAAACCAGGGCTGCACATTAACGTTAATTTTATCAATAAACGAAAATACAAAATCGGTTTTGTTTCTTACATCGATATGTTTATCAAAAAAAATCGTTTTGTTAATTATCAAAAAAATATGTTAACAAGAATTTTGTTTCGTTGATTATCAAAAAAAAAAAATATCAAAAAAGAGAAATTGTTACTGCTGCAATTAAAAAATTGAATAAACAGACAAATTTTTTTATTTGAAGCAATTGCTGGATCAAGGGTCGTAGAAAAGTAGTAGTAGAGTCAATTGTAGCTATAAAATGTGCCGCGCATACCATCCAGAGGGTCAATTCCCGTTCTGCGTTATTGCATTTTTTCGGTGTTAATTTTATATTTTTCACTTCACGATAACGCAGAACGGGGCTTAGGTTTACGCCTCTAAGCACTGGAAGGTTGAGAACTCCCAATTTTCTTTGCTGCATAAACAAGACTGGGGTTGTCTTGCTGGGATTGACAACAAGACTCTGCAAAGTGCACCAATCATTAAACTTATTGAGGGTTCTCTGTGTCTTAACACAAACCTCCCTGAGAAATTTATCTAATCACAACGTACAAACATCATCATACCAAACACATCAGAGGTGAGAGCACCCTACCCTGCATACATGCATACTTCTTAAGGCATCTAGTACCGGAATTCGGGATTTAAGTCCCGAAATCCCGGGATAAAAAAACGATTTTTTGCAACATGTTTTTTTAGAGAATCAAACAAGGATTACGATGGTGTCATTTTAAATCCCAAATTAACGGGCCTTTACTATGCAAACGACGTTAAGATTAAGTCTCTATGATGCGTCGAACCCAAGATATAACGATTCGAAGAAGTACATGAATGGTAAGAATCAGGAAAAAATTCGAACTTTGACAGATCATAATATTAATATTCGGGCTGCCGCGTTCTCCTTTATTTTCGTTTGCAGCGAATTGCATGTGTTTTTTGCCCTCAAAATCGTATGTAGGCAACAATATCATCAGCTGTTTGCTTCAGAAAAAAATAAAATGTGCCGAACTGAACGGTGAACCGTACTTCAGCACCCTCTCCGGCAAAAATTTTTTAAGATCAAATAAAAAGTTCTCCAGAGATTAATGTTGAACCCGCCTTTATTTCATGTATGGAACCCATAAAACATTTTAAAGCGAACCAGAGACATGACTTAATTTTTTTACGAAATCCGTCCGACTTGTATATATACATAAGTATATATATGTTGTGGCACACTAATATAACTACACATTTCTGTAAGTATATGTATAAATACTATATGTAAGTGTAAAAATTATGTTATTTTTAAGTTTTGTAAAAATGACTGCGACTGCAATACGAACAAATTTCAATCCCATAGTTTTTAGTTTACGCAGTTTGTAAATAGCTTTTCAAACTGATATAGAATAAAGAATTTTATATTTTTTTGCTTAAAACACAAATTTACTTTTATTTCTAGTATTCGCAAATTAATTAATGGTAAAAATATCCCGGGATATCGGGATCCCGGTACTACCAATACCAATATATTTCGCTACACAACTCTTATTATAAGATGCAAATCTATGGCATACAATTTTCTTTTTAAATCAGCCCTATTCGCATTCAGATCCGAAAGAATCGAACTTAGGTATTCTGCGTTACGATCGAATCGAAAGAGGAAGAGGAAGAGAGAAAACATATTTCGAAATCAGCTGTTTGCCTAGGAATGTGTGAAATCGAAACAAAACAATGAAATATTGGCCACCAAACTATAGCAGCTTATGAAGTTTGAGTTTGTAAATACTTTAAAATAACTAAATATATCTAGCATCACTGTAATTTAAAAATAAAATTTCGTTTGCTCTTAATTTAAGTGGAAACATAACACTGTGAGACAAATGGTAGGGGTCAGTGATCGGGATCGGGTTCAAACTACCGGGGAAAGTTATATCGGTAAAAAAGAAGTTATACGTGTCCCGGCGTTTCGCCGGTAAAAATAAATGTATGAAGAAAAAAAATATTTTTTGCCTAAAATATTAAATTTTTTTAAAACTGTTGATTATATAGAAAAACGTTATATGAACAGATTAAAGGAATTGTAATTTTTTTAAATTTGTTTGAGCAAAATCGGAGTAGTGGTTCTCGAGTTATGTCAAAAAAAAGACCACCAAAGGTGACAATTTCCCCTATATGATAGTTATATATATATCTCGATTCCAAGACGTGACTCATCGCTCAAATCCAATGAAATTATAAACGTTGTTTGAGCACTCCACAACATTTGCATTTACTACAGAGTGGAGAATGGAGAGGATTCCATTTTGGAAGCCGTCAGGAGAAGGGGAAGAACAAAGCTTATCCTTCCATTGAAAATCGAATTCGAGACAACATACACACCTCTTTTTAAAAAGTTAGTAAAAACGAATGCAATAATAAAAACATCTTTTTTATGTAACTTCTCATTTTATGTATGTATGTACATATGGAGATCTATTAATTTTATACAAGAAGAATAAATTGTATTCAGTGCCTTTCACAGTCTTCCTCTTTGAAAACCTCGCGCAATATCCCTTTTGGTTGCCATTACTTGAGCCAATTTTTCGTATTGCCCGTATTACCGCTCGCGAAAACACAGAAATCGAGAAAATTCATTTATGATGGCTTTTACAATCATGCACAGTATATTTTACATATTTTTTTAATGAAATTTTATTATTTAAACCCACGAAAATAACAATCGAAACGTTCTCCGTCAGCAAATTTGCAACTTAGAGAAACGGAACTACGATCGAAATGTAGAATAGGTATAATCGTAAATTTTGAAGATTGATCGAAAGGAAACGGAACGCAGAATACCAAAGTGGCCAAACGGAGAAAATTTCGATTCGAGTCGAAATGCAAAATAGTTCTGAATAATGAAACAAAATAACTACTGATATTTTTGATAAGTTGTTTTTCAATAAATAACGAAACGGAATTTTTGAAGTGAAACTTCTTAGGCGGCGGTATCGCAAAAATGGAGGGTGAAATTTTTAAAACTGAAAACGTTACATAAGTGAGAAGGAAGATATAGGTAGTATAGGGACGGGGGAAAAAAATAGTAGTAAATAAATAGAGTACCTACATATGTATATATAAATGTATACATATATATATGTATACATATTTATGTATGTATAAACGAACTCATTGCGCATTTCAGCTCTGCCGCTACCACGCATTATGTCGCACACCGTCGTCAAAAGAGTCACAACTCAAAATAATAAGTTTGTCAGAAAATGCGAAAAACAATTTCTTGGCAAATGATAATCATATGGGCACGGCCGACTTTACCTGTCTTTTTTTTAACAAATTATAATAAAAACTTGCTCCAGCTTTTGCTGAAAGGTAAGTAAAAGTAAAAGCTCTGTGTACATTTTTAGCGCATAATCTCAAAAATGCGAAATTTTGAGTTGTGACTCTTTTGAAGACGGTGTGCGATATGTATAAATCAGTGGTGCACAGCGTTGGCAGAGCTCCCAATACAAGCGCATAATTTTTGTATCAGTATGTGTGTACTCAACATGCTTACAGCATGAAGTACAAACGCAAACTGACCGGCTGCTAGCGGCGCAAAAGTTCGGCAGCGTTGCACACGCGACTTGTATGCTGTGTTGCCAGGTCTTCGGCATGAGAAAACGTCTCTCTTGTTCTGAAAAAACGTCATTTCCCACCCAAAAACGTCTTATTCAAATGAATGTACAAAAAATTGTTCTTATTAAACTTTTATTGTAAACAAAGGTACATATGTACGTAAAGTATATTAAAATGTAATTTTGACAGAGCACATTTAAAATTCATTGTAAGCCGTTTGAGATCATTAATATAAGTATAATTTTATACATTCACTTGTGATCAGCTGAGTAATAGCGTTTTCTTTTCTCAAAAAAAGTTCTGCCCTTTTATATGGGAACTCTTGCTTTGCGTTGCCCTGAAACCTGAGAAAATGTTGCGTTCTTTATATGAGAATGAAAGAGAAAATATACTACTCCATCACAATTTATTTATAGAACTTAATAAAGCTGAATTATTCACTTGGCCTGTAAGTCTTTAACAATTTTAAAGCAAAACACTTATTTCTGATAGAGAAAATAATTGCATTTTTACAAGATTAAATTAAAAATCAACCATGCTACTCTCACCCTCACGTTTATTTGAGGGCAGAAAAGGCAGCACTTTCGCCGGATCAGAGCGCAATCTGCTGAGAAAAGAACACGACGCCTTGTGAAAGGGGGAGAAAAGAACATAAAAATGTGACAGCGCTAACACAAGGCAGAATAAGTGCAGCCTTTTTTCGAGAAAATAAAACGCTATGAGTCATCACCATTTTGATCGATTTTGGCTGTTTCTCTTTTGTTTATTATTTTTCCATAAAAGCCAAACGAATTATATAATAAACAAAATATAAATCCACATTTCAAACTTTGTGCAAAAATTATAAAAAATCTGCAAAGCTTAAGCTAGATTTTCAAATTTTTATTTAGATTTTGTAGAATTTTTTTGAGTACGTAGCCCATTAAATTGCAGGGCAATAATGTGCAAGTTTTAAGTTGCTAAAGAATCGGGTTGATTTTTAATAATTTTTTTTTCTTGTAGATATTTAGTAAGGGGGTCGGTTGTCGAAAATGCTATATTATTTCAGCCTTTTTTGGGTTCATTACATTTTCAATGAAGTCTTAAAAAAGTCGCCTACTTTTTTCTGACTTTTTTTTTGATGCTTTTGCGAGCGTGCGTGTTGCGAGAGATCAGCTCTTTCTGATTTGACTCTTAATGTGCTATTGCAAACATTACAATAAGCCTCGTAACCTCAAGTGTTTACACAACCAGCCTTTGACACGGGATCCTTAGTCCAAGAATCCAAAAAAATGCGCTTATGCATGGTATGCATCATATTTAAGTCATCTGTGTCCAAAGAATAAATATTTTTTGAAGCAGCTGCTGCAAAACACAAAGCTTGTAAAGATTTATTAAGAAAATAATTAAAAATCAGTTGTACTTACAAAATCTAGTAACAGAGAAAAATTACTGGGAAGTTAAAAAACACAAAAAACGTCCAAACGTCAACCGAATACAAAAAACGTCCAAATGACGATAAAAACGTCAACCTGGCAACGCTGCGTGTACGCGAAAGCCGAGTGGCTCCGTGAGACTCCCGTGTGCACCACTGGTTTAAATGATGCAAGCGTGCTTCGAGTAACTACATCCATTCGTACATATGTACATATGTTTGTATGGATATATTTATGGAGAAGCAAACGGGCTGCGTAGATGTACTGATGGGCACATGTTATGGACAGCAATGTTTTCATGTATGTACATATGTTTGAATGGTTGTATATATATTTGCATGTATGTACATATGTCTGTGTGCATGTATATATGTACATTTGTTCATTTCTACCTTCTTTTTATTAACTCGGGATGTAACTATGTAATATTGATTCGCCTAAAAGATGCAGCGATTTCTATTCCCAAGTTACATACCTGATGACAGTACGAATGGCAATTATAATAGGGAGGTTTTAGTTTTTTAAACTATATTGTTATAGCGGGTGTAATTTTCTAGAGTAGTTTTGTGCTCTTGATATCTCCTTGTATTAACTCGTCCTTCGTTGGTATACTCTGATGAACATATGTGAGGATGATAGCAAGGCCAACTTATATAACGTAGTGTTACAGGAGCAGTTGAAATTTTCGTCCAATGTTAAACGTAGCGACCGTTGGTTCAACTTGGTGTTGTTTTGCTCTAGATTGCACCGTTTGTGGGCCTGTTGAATGAATTTATGTCTTGGTTGTATGAAAGATAAAAAAATTTGGATTTGCGGGCAAGTTGTACAACTTATCGCTACATTAATGGCCATGTTGTACAAACTCATTTAATTTGCGTTTATTTTGTACACTAAATAACCGAAAATGGATAAATCAGCCGATATAGGTACGAGCTTTCGTTGAATTTTACAAATGTAAGCCTGAAACTATGAAATTGTAAAAATGAGATTTTACAATGAGACTGCTCGCAAAATTGCAATGTTTGTGGGCAAAACGTCCCACTTGATTGCGGATTGATTTGAACCAACGTTTTCGGCTTGCATTATGTCAAAAGGATGTGTTTGTTGTAATTCATTCTGTCATTTACTACCGTTATACGTAGACCAATTCATGAAATCATTTCATGCGTTTGAGTAGAAACTGAAAGAATGAACACCATTTCATGATTTCAATTAACGCGAAATAGAGTTTATGCACTTGGTTTTTACTCAGATCAATGAAATGATTTCATGAATTGGACTATGCATACATGTGATACTTATGCTTTTAATTTACAAAGTAATTTTAAGTTTTTATACTCTTGCACCACATGAATATATGAATTCGTGATAAGAATATATGAATTCGCCTTGGAAGATAGAAGGTGAGTAAGAATAAATGCCGAGCAAAGGAATTTGTCTTCTTTCAACTTAAATAAATGCATTTTGCAAACAAAAGTGCGTACGTAACTTAGTGCCTTGGTAATGGCGAATTCGTAAGGATCTATTGATTGCATTATACACATTTTCATTTAGTTGTTTAACATACAATTAATTCCATTACAACCCGGTCCTATGGATGCTAGAAGCGCGAATTCATATAAGGTGGTGTTGCCGGAAAATTAATAAATAAATTATATGTATATCAGAAAGTTAATAAGATGAAATGAAGTTATTGTCTGATTTCTAACCAACTGTAACTCAATCGCCTAATGGTTTGCCGAAGCGTAAACATATGTTTACACATCCAATTTCGTGAGTAGGTACCTGGTACTCACACATTTTTTAAGAAGTTTCACTTCTATCATGTGTACGGTGTTACACACCCATTTTTTTGTTTATATAGTTATGCAGCCCGGGCTTAAACTTGATTTTTATAGGTAAAAATTAAAATATTAAAATCAGTGCCGCTGAAGATATTTCGGGTAATAAGAAATAGATTGGTTTACTCCTTATGCACGTAGCATTTCTCATTCAGTGTGATTTTTGGAGTTGAAATTTCAAAGATAATCGTTATTTGCGGTATCGGAAAAAATACAAGATTTCTAAACATTGCCACATTATGATACATTTTCTTTTCAAAAAGTGTTTGCTGGTATAAAACATTTTATAACAGATTTGTTGCAAACTTTCGGGTCAATAAGGAGGTGTTCTTACAAATTTTTGACGACATCAAAATACATATGCGAGATACGTTTCGAAACACTCGCGTGCCAGCAAAACTTAAATTGTCAACATTTATTCAATTTCATTCAACTGGGAGTTACCAGAAATCAGTTGGCAATGACGGCATTTCAGGGATGAGTCAACTGACTGTTGTAAAAGTTATTACCGAGTTGTTGACCATTTTTGAGACACAATTTTCCAAGAAATGGGTGCGGTTCGTAAGAACTGAAGACGAAGAAAATAAAGTTAAGGTACATTTCTACAACAAATTCGGCATACCGGATGTCACACAATGGGCCATATGACGACATTAGCCGGAGAAAATCATAGAGAAATTTTGATGTTTAGATAATTCCAACTTGTTAAGAAATGTCCAATTACATAGAAAAAATTATCCTTTGGTGTTTTAAAGCCCACTTTAGTAGGTTTTTTGTAGGTCAAATTTGATGTATTGAAATTTTGTTTTCTAAAAATTACACAAATCAAATAAACATTTTCAAAAAGTGGTGTGCTGCTTATCACAATGGTGGGCCAGAACCCAGAAAAGAATGTATTGAAGAATGACCATTTTTGAGACACGCTTTTCCAAGAAATGGGTGCGTTTCGGAAGAACTGAAGACGAAGAAAATAAAGTTAAGGAATATTTCTACAACAAATTCGGCATACCGGGTGTCACACAATTGGCCATATGATGACATTAGCCGGAAATGAAATCATGTTTTGATGTTTTCATAATTCCAGCTTGTTAAGAAATGTCCAATTACATAGAAAAAATTATCCTTTGGTGTTTTAACGCCCACTTTAGTAGGTTTTTATAGGACAAATATGATTTTTGAAATTTTGTTTTCTAAAAATTACACAAATCAAATAAACATTTTTAAAAAGTGGTTTGTTGTTTATCTCAATGGTGTGCCAGAACGCTGAAAAGAATGCATTTGGCATAGAAAACGATGCTCTTTTTTATGAAATAAAAACAATAAATATGTGTTGAGGGACGTAGCTAGAGTAATAGTAATAATAGATTGGCGCTTACACATATGTTAGTGTTTGGCTGAGCTTCACCTCCGACTTGTGACGTGCGCCTTGATGTTGTCACACAAAGCGGAGGAACCTACAGTTTTATGCCAACTCCGAACGGCGATTGTATTTTTATGAGAAGCTGTTTTTCATGGCAAATGCAATGGTGTTGGTCACAAATCAATTGAGTGCAGGGGTACCGAAGGTACTAAAATCAAGAAAGAGACTGAAAATGTATGTAAAGAATGCTAACATTGAAAAAAAAGACATACAACTTGCCCGTTAAAGTAGTAAAGATAGGCGGGTTTGAAATTAATGCTTTAGTTGATACTAGATGCTGTCTATGTTTGATGAGACGTGATACGTTTAATCAAATAAAGCTCGAAGGTGAAGTAGCAGAAGATATACGAACTTTGTACGGTGCATGTGAAAAAGAGTTTACAACTTTCGGTAGCTTCCGCAGACAGAAGTAAATGGGTTGAAGTTTGCTCAAACTTTTCATATCACAAGCAAGAATTTTATGCCATAATAAATAATACATAATAAATCCTACATGAATACTGATAAATGAGTACTGGTATCGATACTTTTCCAAAAAGTTCTATCACTATCCAAGAGTTGCGACTGATGAAGCAGATGATTTCACTAAAAAAAAAATATATATCAAAAACGAATATGTAGTTACAAGTTATATATTCATTAAAAAATAATTGAATATATTAAAACTAATTTAAACTATAAACACGTTTTTCAATTATATTGGTCTCAGAGCCCTTCGAAAGATTATAAACTATATTTCCAACATCTGCATAAACTCCTCTTTCTCTTCATCAGAATCAGTAGCAGTTAAGAAAGTACCTCGAAGGTGTTCACACAGGTTTTGCCAGGAATGGGTAAAAAATCAATAGTTTTGCATCCCACGTTTGGGTACCAAGTATTCAAAACATGGAGCAAATGTGACCATAAATAGGATTCTTTAGGATAGCTTTCAATCCCTGAGCCCCCTATCGGAGGAAAAATTCTTCTAAAAACCTTTCCACGAAATAACAATCATTCAATGCGACTTTGAAATCTGGGCGAAAATTCTTCCCAATTAAATGATTCTTGCCATTCTCTGATGTAGGTGTATCCATAACCTTATCATAAGTAGTTCCAGAGATAAGCGATATGGAAATTGCATTTTGTATGGGAGGAGCCACATGCCCTTTTCCAATACAAACCACTTTTCGCCATAAGTACGTTAGCAAAATCGGTTCCGTAGATAAGCGACATTTGAAATTCGGTTTGTATGGGAGAGGCCATGCCCCCTTTTCCAAAACCTACCTCTTTTCGCCATAAGTGCGGTATTGTTAACATAACATATGTAGCTGTTTTAAAATTTAGGATGTTAGCAAAAGCGGTTCTAGATATAAGCGATTGAGAATTTCAGTTTGTATGGGAGGTGCCACGTCCCCTGTTCCATTATCCACCACTTTTAGCCATAAGTACGGAATTGATAAAATATGTAGCTGCGTCGAATTGCAGAACGTTAGCATAAGCGGTTCCAGAGATAAGCGATATGATATGATATGTATTGGAAGTGTCACGCCATTTTTTTCCAATACCTATCATTTTCCGTAAGTAGGGTATTTAGGATTTATGCATCCGTGCCAAGTTTCAGTTACGCAGCGTGATTAGTTGTAGAGGTACATCCGTTTTGGCATTTTAGTCTGTATGTCAGATGCGCGCCCTCTGTATAATGGGGGTTTAACATTTCTGGATTAGAGGAAGTTATATCCTTTCAAGAGAGCGGTGCCCCCAAAAAATGGGGTTCAAAATTTTATTATGGCGTTTTTATATATAGAAACCTTCAATATACCGTTTTTGATTCAAACCCTCCTTGAAGGACCTCTGGTGTCATCTAATCGATCTTTGATCAAAGTAAATTTTTGTATTGCTATTTTTTACAACAAATCTAAGCATCTGGAGCTATAGAATATTTTTTTCCGGCTAACTTGTATGAGGCGGACCACTGTGTGTCATAGGCTGCGTTGGCGGAATCCACGTGAGAATAAAATCGCCTGGTATTAATAGTAGACATCTATACCATAACCAACACATTTTATTTTTAGTTGGAAAACCATACGGAAAAACCAACTTGTATTACTTTTCTCCGCTCGCGCCTTGCTTGTTTTGTAACGGAAATTTTAAGCCATAAAATTTCGGCGGGGTCCAGCCTGGCTGAATTTCTGTCGGCTCTCGAGTTTAGCTAAAATGCGGCCCATGCGTTGTTCATCGGTGACCGCCATTGCAGATTCATGAACTACATGAATAAAACGCTCGGTGTTTTGCGAATGACATGGATGAGCTGTGAAAAAGATAAGTTTAGCAAAGAAAAAACAATGGATTTTCATTGTGCTAACCTGGTACATCCGCAAGCCCCCCCTCCTTCGGGACCTCCCGCAGAACCCTAGGGAACCGTTTGAAAATGGGGGAAAACCGCATTAACCGAGGCAAACTTAGCAGTGTGAAGTGGAATGTAACCCAACTAACACAAACCGTGGGATTTTTAAATACAAGATATTATCCCAAGTTGGTTATCAGGCGATTTTGTATAAAAAGAGTTATTAAAAAAAATTTCACTGAAAATATTGTTATATTAAAAAAACGCAACAGGTAAAAATGTTATAGTAATAGTAATATTATAGTATTTAAGCCTCAGTAAGTAGAATTCTACTTTCTGTGTTGCCAAAGAAGAGGGCTGAATACCTTTTGCAGAGAACACATATTTTCCATGAAAAGGTTTATGTTTTTAATGCTTACTGGGTTATATCTTATTTTCTTTTGTCTCTCATACTTCTTGTATATTTTGGAGTTTTACAGCTGAACGCCGTCATTTTAAGCATCGTTCACTCAAAATCGGTACGCGTTCCAGCAATTTCTGTACAGCAATTGTTGGAATGTCTTAAAAAGTTGCAATGCAGATCGTTAGACAATAGATCTACCATTATGAGGTTTAAATTTCATAGTAGTGGCTTTTTATTTGACAGTCGCCTTGGAAGTTGCTGCACAAAAAATAATGTTGAACAAATTCGTTGAAAATCCGACATTTTCGAGATCAAAAATCAAATTAAAATTGAATATACCAAAAACTTATAATTATCCTCCAAAAATCAAGGAATAGATTCCTTCTGCTTAAACTAACGGGGTGAGCTAATCATTAAAAGACATCATTTCGCACTAGCTTAAGGATAAGGCTCTTTACCTGAATTAGGAAAAAAAACGGCTTATCAGAAAAAGATCGTGCGCGAGAATTGGAAAACGGTTATCCACAGTTCAGCGAATGCAAGCTATGGAAAGACTTAAACCTTATCCAGTTATATATATATACAATTCTGTTAGATTAAATACATTTTATAACAAAAACCGTACCGTTTACTTTACCCCAATGTTCACACCAAATGTGGTATTTTATAATAATGACTAATAAAACATGTTTAAAACTGGACTTCGGTCAACACCCACGTTAAAAGTTTTAAGCTAAAAAGAAACAGGGTGATATCCTCTTACAACTAGATCTATAGAAGTTGACACAGTTGTCAAAAGGCTATGAAGTGGCAAGAGAATCGAGGCAGTCTCATTAAAACTCAATCAGACTCCACAATGGGTCAAATGCCCCAGAAACATGCTGGAAGGAGCGCTTGCACAAAGTGTTATTTCATTGTATCATTTACTTTGGACCTTTTGTAAAGTGTTGGTGGGTTTTTATTAAAACTAATTATTCACAGGTAACTTTAAATCGGTTTGAAGCCAATGATGTGAATAAAGTTCTGGAAGTCATCAATGTACGAATATGACCTATTTAAGTCAAATCGAAAAATACATGGTATTTATTTAAAACAAAATTAGTAGAGATGTGCGAGCCGTAGTAAAACATAAACTATAACTTGAAAAGAGCTTTTGAAACCAGTAGAACTGAAGTGGTTTGAGAGCTTCTTAACTAATAGAAAGCAACACACAGTTATAGGAGAAGTATTGTCTAGGTATATACCGGTAGATATTGGACTTCCACAGGGTTCAGTACTAGCACCAACTCTTTTCAATATCTACATCAACGATATTTTATCATCAATCAGGTATTGTAAGATAAGACTGTTTGCTGATGATGCACTGTTGACTATAAGTGAAGACGATTTGGACACAGCAACTCATAAAATGCAAAATGACTTAGACTCACTATATGTCTGGTTATGCAAAAATAAGCTAATGTTAAACGTAAAAAAGACCAATTATATGATAATTTCTTCAGCAAATAAAACTAGATTAGGGCGACACGATTTACATGTTAGGAATGAAAAAATTACAGAGGTTACTACAATTAAATATCTTGGTGTTTTAATTGATAATAAATTAAAATTCCATGATAACATTGAGTATACCGTCAACAAAGCGTCGAAAAAAATTGGATTTATGAAAAGGACATTTAAACATCTAAGTAGAAGATATAAAATTATGGTTTACAGATCAATTATTGAGCCACATTTTATATACTGCCCCACTATCCTGTTTATAACACCTGAGACGTATATAGAGAGACTACAAAAAATGCAAAATAGAGCTATGCGGCACATACTTAACGCCCGATACGATACCAGCATTTCATCAATGCTGAACAATTGAAACTGGTTAAATGTGAAACAACTAATCTTTTTCCATACAATGAAGTTTATTTATAATATAAAGAATGGAACCCTTCCGAAATACTTGAGTGATAACTTTAGGTACAGCAGTCACACTCACACCTATGAAACCAGAGTCAGGGATAACTTTAAACTTCCATTTTGCCAGACGGAAAATCAAAAGAGAGATTTGTACTATAAAGGTTTAAAAATGTTTAACGAACTGCCCGTAGATATGAGAAGCTGCAATAGCTTACAAAAATTCAAAAGTTTATTATACGAGCATTGCAAAAAACACATATAAGATTGCTATTGGGCCTCCCCATTCTAACTAGCATATGAGAGACGTTACGAGCATGGATCGGAAACCCGGCCTTTCCGACCATGCCCAACAGCTCGTTTGTAGTACGGAGCGGAAGCTAGAGCTTTCCGCCCGTTTCACAGCAACATAATTATGAAAAGAACATGGATCGGAAACTCGGCCTTTCCGACCATGGTAAACGCAGACGCATTGACGCAGAGCGGAAACTAGGCCTTTCCGCCTGCTGAACAAAAATATAGACTGGAGACTAGGCCTCGCCAGCTATCCAACCCGAGGCTATAATGTACGTATAATTAATTAATTAATTGTACAATAAATTAATATGTATAAATGTATAAAGTATGTATTTGAAAATAAGTAAAAATTTAGTAAAAAAAATAAGAAAAATGTTAATGCATAGTATAAGTAGAAGAGCAATCAATTAAATTAAATAAGTTAATAATGTAATTGACAAGATTTTTTATAGGTCTTAAAGACTGTCAATAAATAAATAAATAAATAAATAGACTAAAGATAGTTTAGTAGAGCAAGTTGACTACACAAGTCTCTAGATCGGGTGTTCAGAAAATTTTTATCATTATCAAAGAAATTGTCTCTTATTTATTTACCCAAGCAAAATATGAAACTCTCGCTAACGCGTATCTACAACGGAATGTTTTCTCTTTATTCTAACATATTAAAATATTAAATATTATTTTCTGAAAACCTATCAAAAAGATATAACCCATTTCACGCGTACCGATTTTGAGTGAACGATGCTTTAATTTGCATATGCACCAAGGGCAGACGCATGATTTTAAAGGTGTTTTTATTTAATAAATTGTAATTATTTGGTTAAAGTTAAAGTAGAAGAGAAAGTTATAACTAATCGAAAAAAGTGTAAAATGAAGGGAAGTATAAAAATGTATTGGTAAAGTGGCTGCTTTAAGGAGAATAGGAGTGATAAATGTACGCTAATTTCCGAATTTTACAAAAAAAGGCATATTTCAAACTGAATTTCTAAATAAATTAGTGGCCAAATATTACAAAGGCAGGTGATAAAATAATGTGTAGATCCTTGACTACAAGTGTGTGGAATTGTTTTTTTGGGTCGGGTCACCCCTTTGGGCGCAATATATAAACAATCATATTAGTAACGATTTGGATATGGTTTTCAACTAAAAATAAAATGTGTTTTATTCAGGGTTCTACTGAACTAATCGAAATACTTCTTTCGCAAAAGATTAATGATTTTTGACGGTCTTTAAGTTACTGTGATTCGGGTGGAACGTTAGGGTAGTAGCAGCTGAGATCTGGTGGGTAAGTACCACAATGGTGCACATAATGTCAATGAGCTTCCGTAGGAAAAACCCCCTCCTCGAGACAAAAACATTGGTGCATCACTCCTCACAATCCGACTATATATGCCGAAGATATGAAGAAAAATGTAATTGGGCGTCTACTAGGGTCGTCAAAAAAAAATATTTTTTTGTAAATGCTTTTCAAAAACACATCATATGAGGGGGTGTACGGCGGACTTTTATTTTTTGCCTGTAAGGCGAGATGCTCTAATATACATACATATGCATACATGCATACGTACATACATGTTCCGTCTTTATTTGTTCTATAGATACATATGTGATCAAAACATGTTGATCTTGTACGTTGACGCTAGATATCCAGGTGCTAATCACGATGTTTTCATTCGAAAGCTCAGCGTAGTAGAACGCCAGCATGCATCGGCATATAACAGTGGAAAACTAAGCCATGGCTACTCGGTATGATTAAAAAATATTAATGCTTAATTTTATTTATAACTAACGGGTGATTTTTTTGAGGTTAGGATTTTCATGCATTAGTATTTGACAGATCACGTGGGATTTCAGACATGGTGTCAAAGAGAAAGATGCTCAGTATGCTTTGAAATTTCATCATGAATAGACTTACTAACGAGCAACGCTTGCAAATCATTGAATTTTATTACCAAAATCAGTGTTCGGTTCGAAATGTGTTTCGCGCTTTACGTCCGATTTATGGTCTACATAATCGACCAAGTGAGCAAACAATTAATGCGATTGTGACCAAGTTTCGCACTCAGTTTACTTTATTGGACATTAAACCAACCACACGAATGCGTACAGTGCGTACAGAAGAGAATATTGCGTCTGTTTCTGAGAGTGTTGCTGAAGACCGTGAAATGTCGATTCGTCGCCGTTCGCAGCAATTGGGTTTGTGTTATTCGACCACATGGAAGATTTTACGCAAAGATCTTGGTGTAAAACCGTATAAAATACAGCTCGTGCAAGAACTGAAGCCGAACGATCTGCCACAACGTCGAATTTTCAGTGAATGGGCCCTAGAAAAGTTGGCAGAAAATCCGCTTTTTTATCGACAAATTTTGTTCAGCGATGAGGCTCATTTCTGGTTGAATGGCTTCGTAAATAAGCAAAATTGCCGCATTTGGAGTGAAGAGCAACCAGAAGCCGTTCAAGAACTGCCCATGCATCCCGAAAAATGCACTGTTTGGTGTGGTTTGTACGCTGGTGGAATCATTGGACCGTATTTTTTCAAAGATGCTGTTGGACGCAACGTTACGGTGAATGGCGATCGCTATCGTTCGATGCTAACAAACTTTTTGTTGCCAAAAATGGAAGAACTGAACTTGGTTGACATGTGGTTTCAACAAGATGGCGCTACATGCCACACAGCTCGCGATTCTATGGCCATTTTGAGGGAAAACTTCGGAGAACAATTCATCTCAAGAAATGGACCGGTAAGTTGGCCACCAAGATCATGCGATTTGACGCCTTTAGACTATTTTTTGTGGGGCTACGTCAAGTCTAAAGTCTACAGAAATAAGCCAGCAACTATTCCAGCTTTGGAAGACAACATTTCCGAAGAAATTCGGGCTATTCCGGCCGAAATGCTCGAAAAAGTTGCCCAAAATTGGACTTTCCGAATGGACCACCTAAGACGCAGCCGCGGTCAACATTTAAATGAAATTATCTTCAAAAAGTAAATGTCATGGACCAATCTAACGTTTCAAATAAAGAACCGATGAGATTTTGCAAATTTTATGCGTTTTTTTTAAAAAAAAAGTTATCAAGCTCTTAAAAAATCACCCGTTATCAGACCCGGCGAACTTCGTCCCGCCCAAAATTATTATATATTTTATTGAAACTTTTTGGTCCAACATTTTCACCAACAATTCACGTTTACGATTTTCATTGGCACATTCGTCTGCTAAGATTATGGTTTGGTGGTCATTTGCCACTTTAAATAACCTAAGGAAAGTGTTATATCCGTGAAGAAGTTCTTGAAATTCTCCAGTTGTGCGGCATTTCATAGCACGGTTATTCGCAAAGCGAAATAAATTTTTTCCTCTTCACTCCTTGGCGGCAACAATGACCCGGTTCTATGGTGAATGTCCTAGAAGCTTTACAGTATAGTTGGTGGCAATTTCAAAATGGGTGCGGATCATTGTTCTACAGAAATGCAATATACATCTACTTATTTCAGACGAAATACCTTAAAAGTTTGAACACATAATAATATGGGAAAATCACATCCATTGGGCCAATCGCAACGCAGGTTCGTTGGATATACTCAATGGTGCAACAGCTCGATTTAATCTGACCTTCACGGCCCCTTTCTCACTTGGCTATTTTTTAGTAATAACTTGACTTCAGCACCACTTGGCAGCCCGTTTTTGCCAAATCGGATCATAAATAAGATTTTTAGTAATAACTCAACTACAGCGCCAACTGTCGCAATAAATTGTGAAACTAAACCATCCAGAGACACACTCAAACACACACAATAAGTTTCGTTAAAATCCGTACAACCATTTAGGATGATTTCACTCACAAACACACCTACAGAAGAATTATAAAAACATTCAAAGATAGCTAAAGGTCGGTACGTTTGTAGGCCTCACACCCCATTTTCAAATAGCCCAAATTTTTTCCATGAGTATGGGCTTGATTTCAACTACATACATATCTCCATACGAAGTTCCAGTACTATAACATGAATACTTTCAGAGCTATGCAGTATAAAAACTCGATTTATATGGGAGGGGCCACGCCCCCCTTTCCAACAGCTGCCCTTTTTCTTCATGAGTATGCCATTGATTTCGTATATCTCCATACCAAGTTCCAGAACTCTACCATGAACACTTCCAAAGATATGCAGTATGAAAAATTCGGTTTGTATGGAAGATGCCACGCCCCCTTTTCCAATAGTTCCAATTTTTCTCCAAGAGTATGCGATTGATTTCGTATATCTCCATACCAAGTTCCAGAACTCTACCATGAACATTTCCAGAGATACGTAGTATGAAAAATTTGGTTTGTATGGGAGATGCCACACCCCTTTTTACAATAGCTTAAATTTTTCTCCAAGGGTATGCGATTGATTTCGTATATCTCCATACCAAGTTCCAGAACTCTACCATGCACACTTTCCGAGATATGTAGCATGAGAAATTCGGTTTGTATGGGAGGTGCCACGCCCCCTTTACATATTGATTTTTTTTTAGCCCAAAACCATCCTTGGGACACGTGCGGCAGGTGGCAGTTTCAAAAAAATCGGTTCAGCCGCTCTCGAGCCTGGCTAAAACTAAAAAATGGCTTTCAAAATATATATTAGTTGAGATATATTATATATTATAATTATATTTTGACAGTATCCGTTGTTTCTGATGGGCGCAAAAATATCTTGCTTAGTGACGAATTCGCCCCTTGATATGGTGGTTGCTGAAAGCTATTTATATTCGAAATTGCATGAAAACAGGAATCTATAAGCTTATCTAGGCAAAAAGCTACCTAAGTACCGAATTTTAAGCAAATCGGACCATAAATTCGATTTCTTCGAATACATCGGTCCCTGGTCCACTTCTCGGAAAACATGGATCATATATGCTAATATATGCTAAAAAACTACCTACGTACCGAATTTTAAGCAAGTCGGACCGTAAATACGATTTTTTCGAATAGATCGGTCCCTGGTCCAGTTCTCAGAAAAAATGGATCATATATGCTAATATATGCTAAAAAGCTACCTGCGTACCGAATTTTAAGCAAATCGGACCGTAAATACGATTTTTTCGAATAGATAGGTCCCTGGTCCACTTATTGGAAAAAATGGATCATATATGCTAAAAAGCTACCTGCGTACCGAATTTTAAGCAAATCGGATCGTAAATACGGATTTTAGAAATATCTCGACTGGAGCGCCGCCTATCGACATTAGTTTTGTTCTATAATACTCCCAGTGATTATATGCACCTACCGTAAAAATTTCATTAAAATCGGTGGGGTACTTTTGACGCCTATAAAGGATATACAGACAAACATTCATTTTTATATATATAGCAGCAGGCGACTCCATTTCGTGTGCCCAGCGATGCCCACGAGAGACGTTTTAATGAAAGACATAGGAAGGCAAGGAACGTCAACACTGTTTTGGAGTGCTAAAAAATAGATTTCGAAGCATAATAGGGTCGCGAGGACTTCACTATTCAGCAGAAAATTCATGCATATTTTTTAAACATCAATTGCCATTTACTCCATTATCCGTAGAAAATATGAAGTAAAGGAATAATTGAAGACTCGCAATCAATTGCATCAAGAATTTACAACCCAGCAAACTTTTGGAGTCATAAATGAGTCTTTAGGGATTCCTATTTCGGAGCTATTACGCTCATAATGAGCTCATTTAAGAGTCCGAAATGAGGGTGTTTCCTCCGGACGTCGACATAAATGAGCCTAAATTCGTACATCAAATGAGCCTCAATATGAGTTATATTGGACTCTTATTGGCCTCATATACGGCTCATTTTTGACTCTCTTAAAAAATATTTGGCCGCATATATGAACGAGTTCAGACTCTTTGTGAGGCTATTATCTTTGAATCTTATTGGACGCACTATATTTGCAAAGGCATTCAGAAAAAATTCCTTTCAAATAACATACATACCAGAAACAGCATGAGTTTACTCACTTCCATCTAAATAGTATGAACTCATTGCTGTGAACTGTATAAGGTTAGTGAGAAACACCGTACAATCAGTGAGATTCATAGTTAGTTTTGAAATCAATGTTTAGCTGCAGTGTACTCATTTGATTTCAAATATGGCATTGATATACTATTTCCAAATCAAGTCAAGCGAGTGAAAAATGCTGTTATGAAAAGCAAGTCGAGCAATCGAATGACACTCATTGACTTCAAACAATTAGTAGGGAATACGACAATTTTGAAAAAAATTGATATTGATGAAGTATTTTTTTTTTTAATATAATTGTTTTATTAAATTATTTAATTATCCACCTGATGTACATTTATATAACTAGTCTACAATGCATTGTTACCTCAGAAGACATCGGCTTTATAAAATACTTGAAAAATAAGTTGCTTTATTATTTAAAAACTGTTGCTGTTGAAAACTTAACAGATTTGCACAAAATTGCGCTTTTTTGTATACCCGCTAGCAAAAGAGCTCAAGAACTTTACCGAATCTGAGCAAAGGTACACAAAAGAGAAATGTTTACAAGTTATGAGAACGTTAACTGAGAATTCTGACAGTACAACGGAACCACAAATTGCGCATACACCTTTGTTACCTAGGGTATTCCATGAGTAAGTGAAACTTTGTGTCCAATTGTAGAGTAGCTTATTGAACATGGAATGCTTGATGAATCAATGCTCAATACCTCAAATTAAATTTTTTTCGAAAAAAAATTTAGTTATATTATTTTATTACACTGTAAATACACTCAAAACTTCAACATTAGAAAAGTAGTTGAATACGACAATATATTTTAATATAGAAGGCTCTGCAAAATCAAGTATTCACAAAGTTATTATTTTTTTGAAGGGGGGAATAAATGTCTCGATCTTTCCGCGCCCCGAAGAAGCAATATGGCATTGAAGAAAAATAGGCATTTAAATTATATAATAGGATAAAATCACTACGGTTTAGCATGTCCAACCCGTGACTAAAAAGTTTTAAACTTCGTATTGCTTAGTTACTACTTTAGGTAGTTTTCTATAATTTCATAACTAGAGTGTGTTTATACTAAGCAGCCCTATTTCATTTCTTTTATTATATTATAAGTACCTACTTAAGAGATTTTGAAACGTTTTATCGTGTCCCGCCCGTGACAATCATTTATAATTTTTTTCTAATGGTGCCTAACAATAATAAAAAATAAGTTTAACGTTTCAAACCTATGTTTAATGCCACAAAACTCTGAAGTTCAGGTTGACTAAACACCATAATACTGTTGGTGGGCTAAGCGATGTAGTAAAAAATTTCGCGTGGCCAGCTCGAAAAGTCAAGATAAGCATTACTATCTTAGAGACGCCAGAGAATTCTATGATGAGGGTTGCTTAACAACAATCCAAAAGTCAATATTAACAATTACCTGAAAAGTTCCATCCGAGAAAATCTAGAAGTTCGCGAAACTTATAAATTCAATCCAATAAAAAGCCTTTAAGTGACAAAGATATACATATGTATCTGCTTACAAGTATTCTAATGCAGATAACTTTTCGGATTAGACATCGATACACAAGATCTTTTCTGACGTTCTAAGGTTCTAAGGAATAGCTAAATTTGAGCATGATTTGTCCATGAAATCAGTTTCCAAAAATAACTCAACTCGAGCCACTCTTAAGCCGGTTACTCAATGTCTGGTCAACACTATTAGTCAGACATACATAGCTATTCTAAACAAACTTGAAAATCATTAAGGCACATTCGAAATTTCGTTGCAATCAAATGCACCGTGCAGAAGTGCATTAGGAAAATGCATATAAAATTTCATGCGTTTGCAAATAATCCTTTCTTCCATGCATTTTAATACATCAATCTGGCGACTTCTAGCTTTCGTTTGGTATAACTATTGCCCCTAAAATAGATCCTGGGGTCAGCAGTATATCGTGCGTCTTACAATGACTCCACTGTCATTAAAGTAGGTCAATTCATGATAAAAACATAGCAAGGTATAACCGTTCTCTCAATTTGTCGGCCATGATTTTTTTTTTGAAGTTTGCCAACATTTTAAAATCATATAAAAGTGAAAATAAAAAATTGAAATTGTACGAAATTGTTGTTGCTTGAGATTGAAAATGAAAATGTGTGTGTGAGTTTGTGAGTAAATTTAAAAATTAAATTGTTTGGAAACGTCAAGAATTATAAAAGTGACTCTCAGCGGTTCTACCTTACTATATTTTTATCATGGGTCAATTGATCTTGTATTTAACCTCTAACATTTATCATACCTAATCTCTTTGATATTGATCTCACTAGAAGCTTCCTTTCATGAAGAAAATCGTACGTGTCCCACCCGTGACAAAAGTTGTCCCACCCGTGACAGGAGAATTTTGAATTTTTTAATAATAAACAAGTAATTCTTATTATGGTTTGTGCTTTGTTGGGATTACTGGTTCTTTTCTGTATAGTAAAACATCTAATCCAGATAGAAATGTTAAGTAAATTCACAGAATTTCCTTAAAATATATGTTCTCCAAAAAGCAGTGTCTTTTCTTTGTCCTACCCGTGACGGAAGAAACAGCTCAGAATTTTCCAATATAAAATCAAGTTGGAATATTTTTCGTATTTGGTAATAACTCGTATATTAGTGAACTAGGTGTAGCTTTATCAAAATGTAGAATTGCTTAGTA
Organism: Rhagoletis pomonella; assembly: GCF_013731165.1. Lineage (NCBI taxonomy): Eukaryota > Metazoa > Arthropoda > Insecta > Diptera > Tephritidae > Rhagoletis > Rhagoletis pomonella. Next base: position 37,453 of record NW_023460201.1, read on the forward strand.
CTTTATACTTAAATTTAAAAAAGAAAAACTATTTTTGCTGTACAAATGTCCCACCCGTGACGATGGAATACCCCACCTTCAGACAGCTTTGAGCTGTTTTCAGAGCTGCGGTGATATGAAAATATTGAGGTATATTTTCATACGGACATACGGATATAATTAATTGGTGGGAGGTACACAAATGCGAAATACCGCTGCTGCACAAACTCAGTCGTAGAGTTATAACCACTTCTTCAACTAGCGCATCGTCAGAAAGTTTTTTCTTCCAAAATAATAATTAAGTTAAAAAAAATCGCTTTACAAATTGTGTTTCTTTGATACTTTCATTACAGCAGTTATGGCATGCACTTGTTTTTCCAATCAAGCACTTGTTATTTGAATCGACGACTTGATAATGTGAATTACTCATTCAATTGACAATGTTTTTTCAACGCTATCGCACGTTATGTTCGGAAATAAGTGAGTGCGAGTGTGTGCAGATGTGAAAAGAAAGCGAGTGACTTAAAATGTAATTTGAGTGTATCCATGCAGCTCTCTGATACATACATACTTACGTGCATATACACATTCCTACTGCAATCAATACCAGCAGCTAAATTTTGTTAATTTTTTTGGTTTCTAGTTATTTTAAATTTCTGTATAAACAATTTTAGATATAAATTTCAAATCTTTATTGTTTTTAATTGGCACAAGGTGCTGGCTCATAACTTGGATCATATATGAATCCTAAAAGATTTTTTGTTCTTGAAACTCATATTTCTTACCTATCTAGGACTCCTTTAGGATTCATATATTCCGAACGCTCAGAATATGTTTGCGGGGAATAGACTACGTATGTAAATGCATATGTATGTACATTTCTATTATTTGATCCGTTCTTTTAAATAAACATTAAAAAGGATGACTTGATGAAATATAAATAAAGGACGTTCGAGATGGCTATCAAAGTCGCAGTGTTACAAGTTTACCGAAACTTCATGTGTGTTGCAAGAAAATTACGTCAGCGTTAGCAGCATCAGTATTGCGATTATTATTCAGTACCTTGAATACGCGCATAATACTTATACTTCGATTTAAAACAGGGTGGGCTAAATAAGATCTACCAATGTTAAACACGCCTATTTTCTTTATTTTTTAATATTATTGTTATTTTCTTTCTGCATGTTATAGTTTATCTCTGGGAAAATCATGACATACAGCAAGACCACCAACAACGACTACAATACGCTATTCATTTTACACAATTAGCCAAACAAATTGATCTTTTAAGGTAATTTTTTTATGTCGGATGAAGCTCATCAACAAACAAAACTGTAGATTGTGGGGCTCTGAAAATCCTAGGGCAACACACCAGCACCAGTTACACCCATCCAGATGCACTGTTTGATGCGGTGTTATCTTGCGATCGCGCATGTCGTGGTATTCGCCCAACGTTCGCTGAGCTGACATGAGGCCCATTTATCCAGGAGTGTACCGCAAGTGATCAATGGCACCCCCAGCCGCTCTTTATCCGGTGACAGCGTTTCACGGATACCTTTCCCTGGCCAGCTCGTCAGCCACACAGTTCCCCCCAATGTCGCTGTAACCCGGAACCCAAATAATTCTAATGCAGAATTATCCCGACACGGCCGAAAAAGAGAGCAGACATTCCTTAACCAAGTTAGGGCGCACCTCTAATGAACGCAAGGCCCTGATAGCCGCTTGGCTACCAGAATATACGCTCACTTCCCTGACTGTTATAACGCTCCTTAGCTGTGAATCTACAGCCTCCTTGATAGCACCTACTTCCACCTGGAATACTCTGCAGAAGTCCGGGAGCCTGAACTTAGTGCTGATGGAGAGCTCTCGACAGAAGACCCCTCCACCAACCCTGCCGTCCAGTTTCGATCCATCCGTAAAGAAGTTCACCGCACTCCTTCTCCAGAAGTCCCGCCCGGCCCACTCATCCCTTGAGGGAATGTGAACAGAGAAGAAGGTCCTAGGAGCCGTATCAGTGGTGCAGTAATCCGTACAATCCGATCGAAGCCCCTTAGAACTCCAGAGTGTCCAGTCCCTAAGTTGGTCAACCAATCGGTTTCCCTGAGTCTAATAGCCGTTGGCGCCGCGACAATTCTGCCAGCAACGTCGACAGACGCTACGGTTAACTTTACGTTCAATGCTAATGTGGGGGCGGTCCGCAGTGCCCCACTAATACCAAGTAATGCAGCCCGTTGTACGCGTTGCTTAGCTAGTGTAGCCTTTTCCAGTGAGTTCCACCAGACTAAGGCGCCATAAAACATAATTGGCTTGACTACGGTCTCGTAGAGCCAATAGACAACTTTAGGGGAGATACCCCATCTCTTACCAATAGCTCCCCCACTGCAATACAAGGCCACTGATGCCTTTCTTGCCCTTTCCTCGATGTTTGGCCCCCATGACAGCTTTCTGCCTAGGATCAAGTCCAAGTACTTGACCCTTTCAGACAGCTGTAAGCGCAGACCTCCAACCGAGGGAAGAACAGCGGCAGGGATTTTATATTTTCTTGTAAATAAGACCAGTTCTGTCTTACTGGGGTTGACACCTAGGCCACTTTTGGCCATCCAGTTAGTAACTATGTTGAGGTACCGATGGGTCAGTTCATACAGTGTGTTCAGGTATCTACCTTTAATTAGGAGTGCAACATCGTTTAATCGGCTTCGGCGAGAGCGATTGCGTTCTTGGAACAATTTACCGCATTCCATTTTTTATTTTTAAGTTATTTATTTATTTTAAATTGAAAAAGCATTAAAACATTAGTAACGAGAATTTTTGCAAAATTCGCAGTTATTCGCAATGTAGAGCTGGTGTAAAAGGACGAAGTGCATATCCGAACTCACCGACCTAAATTTGTTCTAGCAAAACGAATTCGATTCTTTTCTTTTTCTGAAAAAGTTTTTTGTGGACTTATGGTAACTCAATGTAACCAAATATTTCACGAAAATTATAAGAAAAGAGTAATTAGGAATATTTATCCTTTATCCCTAGTTATGATTAAGTTTTATATAATTACTGAGTAGAAAAACAAAAAAACAATTTTGACCGGTTTTACTATGGATATACTCCTCTGTGCGATGAATGATATGACCTGGATATGACCTCCTAAGTCTTTTTACTTCAAAGGTCATCCTCTCGTACATTATTTTAACCAAGTCTAGGTGGATGATTATGAAAATTCAAAACTGGTTATGGCGGGCAAACAAGTTAAATAGAAAATCCGAAAAAAATCAACATGTAGTATAGCAGCTATTTTTTTTTATAAATGGAACAATAGTTAACGTATAAAGCATATTATCGAACCTTAGAGAGATTTTGTTTAGATTAACTGTATGTCTGAGAATATATCTTTAATAAAAGAATTATTATTTTTTCCTTTTCAGTCACAGATTTGGGGGACGCAGCATACAAA